>NC_072731.1:77791695-77907020 GCF_026930045.1 Uloborus diversus | reverse complement strand
GCATTTACTTCTAGCGAATTTGCTGATTACTGCGGAAAAGAGGGCATTAATCATCATTTTATAACGACAGGATTACCAAGAGCAAATGGCCAAGTCGAACGAATTAATCAAACAATTATTGCAATTCTTTCTAAATTGTCCTTGGAAAACCCTACTCAATGGTACAAGCACACGAATAAACTGCAACAAGCCATTAACTCAACATACCAAAGAAGCATTGATAAAACTCCATTTGAATTACTTTTTGGAACGAAGATGAAGGTTGCAGGACTTGAAAAGCTGAAAGAAATGATTGAAGTTGAATTTCAAGCCAGTTTTGAAGCCCAAAGAGAAGATATGAGAAAACATGCGAAGGAACAAATTTTTAAAATTCAGGAAGAAAACAAGAAGACATACAATTTACGAAGGAAAAAACCGAAGCCTTACGAAGTTAACGATTTGGTCGCCATCAAAAGAACGCAATTTGGATCTCACCTAAAACTTAAACCGAAGTACCTAGGCCCGTACAGAATAACGAAGGTGAAAGGAGGAAATACGTTTGATGTCATCAAAGAAGGAACTCACGAAGGACCAAACTGCACATCAACATGCGCAGAATTCCTTAAACCATGGAACAGCTTTTCGGAATGTTAATTAAAAAAAAATAAATAAAAGAAGCAAAGTAGTGTAAAAAATAGAAGAAGAGAACACCAACTTTTTGTAACCAACTGTCCATAATTTCAATTTAAAGACGAAAAACGAATACCAAAAGAAGACGAAAAAGATGAGAGAGAACACAAATGACGAAAGAAAGACGAAACAAATGATAAAAGACGAAACGCACGACGACGAAGATTTTTTTTTTAAAGACGAAGGTGAATTTTTTAAAGACGAAGACGACATTTTTTAAAGATGAAGACGATATTTTTTAAAGACGAAGACGATATTTTTTTTAAAGACGAAGACGATATTTTTTAAGACGAAGACGATATTTTTTAAGACGAAGACGATATTTTTTTTTAAAGACGAAGACGATATTTTTTCAAAGACGAGGACGAAGAAAAAATTTTAAAGACGAAATATTTTTAAAGACGGACAGTTTTCATTTGCAGACGAACATTTTTGTGAAGACGAAAAATTTTAAGACGAGCAAATCAAAGACTGAACTTTTGAAGACGAAAAACTTTTGCAACCAATTTAATTTTAGTTTAATTGTTGTTTTGTTTTTGTTTTTTTTGCTTACTATATTTTCAGATTCGCCTGGAGGTCCAGTCGAGTGCAGGACGGCCGAACTTGTGGTGCCGACTCTGGTACACCCTGGTACACTTGCATAGCCCTTCATACATTTTAGCTTTCTTGTATGTAAAACTCGCCAAGAGATGACGACGTAGAGTCCGGCGACAAAACGAATAGCGCCAAGGGCGGTAAAACTTTTTGATTAGTGAATAACTTTGAGGAGACGAAAGACGTAAGACGTTTGTAAAGACGAGCAGCAAGACGGCTGCACTTCTGCATTGTAATCATTTTTGTAAATATTAGTTATGTGTAGTTTAGTTATCATTAAATGTTTAGTAGCTAAAACTATGTCATCAATGAGTGCTTCTATAAGTGAATACAAGCATTTTCATAGTTATTACCAGTAGCTCGGCTCCCACATATATATATATATATATATATATATATATATATATATATATATATATATATATATATATATATATATATATATATATATATATATATATATATATATATATATATATATATATATATAGGGTGTTCGCCAGTGTTGGGCATTAATCAATTATTTTTTCTATTGCCCTGTTAATTGATTAAAAAAGTAATTGCAATTAAATCAATTGCAATTAAACTATTAATTGCCCTTTGCAATTAATTTAATTGGATTAGTGTACGTTAATCGTTTTTCACAATTTAAATAATTGCAATTATTTTTTTAAATTTTTTATGAAACAATTAAAACTAACAATTAACTTTATGTATCAATAGGTACAGAGCAAGGTACAGAGTCCAAAGCATTATTAAATTTCGTTTTTTCGTTCAGTGCTGAGATTGCTTGCTCGTCGCGTGAACTAGTCTCGTCTAGGCAAGCTTTTTCCACACGTGAATGGTTGTGTTTTAATTAAGTGTTTTAAGTTTGTGTAAATCTTTGTTTTAGTTTAACTTATAACAGGGAAGGTGAGAAAGAAGGACATAACAGGGGACGTGAGGTCTCAGAGACCGCTCTGTTTTATTTATTTATTTTAATCATGTACTATAAGATACATTTCTGAAATTTCTCTCGGATGTTATTAAGACTTTTATTAATAAAAAAAAGGAAAAAATGGTTTTTGAACTTTTAATTAAAATATACCTTTTCTGAGAAAATTTCGCTGGAGCCATGAGATTTTTTGAGAAAAGTCATATTCTATAGTAAATAATTTATTGCTCGTAATGAAGTTACTGTTGAGCATTGATCTTTTATCAGTTGCCAACATGTGTACTTAAATAGATAGTAATATGGTACCCGTCCAGCGTCCACATCCCAGGTAGACCTGTCGCCTTCGCCTGTACAGTACATTATACAAAACCAGTAATTTTTTTAAGAGTTAGTTTTAATTAAAATTCACAATACAATTGACAATTGTTAATTGTAGCAAACTACAATTAACAGTTAATTAATTGTTAATTGTAATTTTCCACAATTACAATTGATCAACTGTTAGTTGTTGTGGCTACGTTTACCAATCAATCAATTGTTAATCTTTAATTGTTCATGCAATTAAAATTTGGCCAACTCTGGTGTTCGCCTACCTTAACTTATAAATGAATAGAAAAAGTCTGGACTGAGAGTTTTTGATTGCAATAAGAGATTGATAACATTAAATCTGATCACATTAAGAGCAGACTACTTGTAATCCCTATTTAAAAAAGGCTGCTGTTCTCTAATTCAGTGAATGTAGGATTTAATTAATAACAAAAAATTGAGGAAATCGAAAAAACTTCAGACCTTGCTTTCATATATATAAGAGCTGAGCTCCCGTGAGCTTCGACGCGAATTAAGCCCTGAATGACTGCTAGCAATCTCTATAGTTGAAGCAAAACCAAATATATTTCGAGTGTTTACGGTGAATGAAGTAAAATTTTATCAATGTTTAGAATTTTGTCACTTAGTTTTATTTTGAAAATATTTCTGGAGCTCTTCTTCATTCTCTTCTGCAAATATTGAGAGTTCTGTCGCTTATTTTGAAATTTTCTAGAATCAGTACTTGAAATTTTGCTCCCAATTTTTAAATTTTTAGAAGCAATATTTAAAATATTTATTGCTTATTTTAAAAATTCCTGGAAGATGTATTTAGAAATTTGCCACATATTTTTAAATCTTACTAAATTAGATGAACTACTTCTGTAACCATTCGCTTTGCTACCAATGATTCTAGGGTAAGAAAATTTTAGAATTCGTTCTTGCGTATCATAAAAAAGTGGTAATACTTCTTGCAAATCATAAGTTATTGTTTACACAAAGGCTATCACACAAGACATTAGTTCACATTCAAAACAATAGACGAACTTCATTCATCAGGATTTTTAAATCGCTTATCTTTTGTGTTCGCCAATCATGACCGAAGCAAAGGAGGAATTTATTTTTTTTTGTTTAACTCGGATCCGGATGCTATTTCATGCTGCTTGGAATTCTCTTCTGCAAATAAATTATAAGCAACGTTAAGTACACAGATTCCTTAATAAAAGCTAATTTTTTTCGTAAAGCAATACCAAGGGAAACTTATTGTTTCAGAATAAATATAATTTGTAGGGAGCAGGAAAACAACTCACCTCCCGCAGCACGCAGAGGGAAATCAAGGTCAAAATGCAATGCTCCAGTTAATCGCGAATGAATGATTAAAGAAAAAACGGACGCGGAAGTTTTTAAGTAAAACTATTGTGCTCCCTGCTTTGGTAATGGCCGCTCGCATGTAATCTTTCCCGTCCAAAAGAAAAAGTTAAGAAAAGGGCAGGAACTGTGGCGTAACGAACAAACTCTCTTTTACAATGTCCAAAAGAGCTCCAGTAAATGGAAAAGTGCTAAGTAGTGGCTTTTTGACGAGGATTACATGAAAGTCATCAAACAAAACTGCTACGCCTCCTGATCCTAAGCTAACATTTAGATTCTAAGCTATGTAAATGTTAGCTTACAATGTTAAGCTGTCGTTAGCATAATAGATGTTGCAATGAAACTAATAATTTTCTTTAAGCACAGGAAATTAGTGCAAATACTTGAGTTTGTTGAACTAAGATATGATGTTTCAGGATTGCTAAACTTCGCTTTTTAATCAATAGAATGTAACAATATGTTAATATTAAAAAGAGTATAGTTGATCTTTGAAGATATACTTTCTTCTTTAAGTTATAAATGGAGCTCAGACTAGATGCACTAAAAATTGCTAAAATTCATTTGCAATTAGGCATTTAATCACCTAAAATATGTGTTAAAAAGTTTAAAATATGCACCAATAATTGCTTTTTACGTTAAAAGAAATTGTCATCTCTGAATAAGAAATGACTGACCTTGCTATTTTTGGACTTCGTTCTTATGTGGTAAATATATCTTAAAATAAGTGTTTATCCAAAAATAGTATGCACCTCAAACATTTTTATTGCAAAAAATCACAATACATTCTTCACGATTTTTTTTAGTTAAACATACTCGGCTATTTAACATCATTTCTAAAGAGGAAAATATGCTTTTAAATTCCACTTTTGTTGATATTACTGGGCAACCCTTAAAGCATTTAAATTCGTTCAGTACCGACTTTTTTTTTTTTTTTTTTTTAACATTTTCATCTTAGCCGTCAAGTTCATGACTGTTGAATCGTCCGAGATCAGAAATCGAAATTACTTTTCAAGAATTGTATTAAATAGTTTTGCAACTCCAAATTCTCAGTGTTTTTAGATCAATGAAACGTGTCCTTTGTCATGAACAAAACATGTTTTTAGTTTGCTTGGAGTTAAAAATATCTAAAAACTAGTGCAAAATTCAGGTATATGCACATATTTTTAAAAAATTCCATTTGAATACATTTATATGCAGTAACGTCAAAATGAACAAAAATATAAAATCGAAAATGTATGTATTCTCTTGTACATAATCCAGGCACTAGTTGTATAATAAAAATATTTGAATGTTAATTATTACACTGGAACGCTGAGCTGGAATAGAATTGAAGGAATGATTCCGATCGATCCAGCCGGGAAAAGTCTGGTCCATTGTAAAGAAAAAATGCGAGAGGGAAAAAATTTCTTTTTTTCCTGTATTTTACTGCAACGCTGATATTTCCCTGTAATTTCATTTATTTATGCTTACAAATAAGTGATTCAGAACATAAATATAATTTATTCTGCAGATTTTGTTTCCACAAAAATGCAACTCAAACTGAATATTAGAAAATGTTTTGCTCTAAGATACAATTTCGAGCGCAGTTTTCTATTATGTAAGAGCTATTTATTTGATACTTTTAACTGTAGATAATGATAATAATAATAAAAAAAATAGAATGCACATGAATGTAAATAACATTTCAAATCATGAATTTTGACTTTTAACTTCCTGCTCTAAAGTCAAACAAGTCTGTTATTTGTTCACTGCCCGGTCGTCTATTACAGGAGGGAGTCATTGCTCCAGTTGTCTTCATAGCTCAATGACGGAATGGGACTATTCGGCGCGGCCGTTTCGGCGCCGCCGTTTTGGCGCGACCGTTTCGGCGCGACCGTTTCGGCGCGAAACCCATTTCGGCGCGGCCGTTTCGGCGCGGTTCATTTCAATACGACCTGTTCAAAAATCGAAATTGTCAGCATGTAAATCTGCCAAACTTTGCTTCAAAATTCAAGATATCTTTTGTTTTTTTTAAAGTTTTGTGAAAAGTTTTATGAAGTAATATTTTTAAAGGTGTATTTTGTTTTCTTTTTATATTATTAGTTGATAACATGTAAGTTTAAAAACATCTTCATAATTTTTCGAAGTAGATAAGTTAGGAAACAGCATTGACATTTTTCTATGAAATGTAAATATAAAACTCATTCAATTTAAATTGATTTTTTTTTCGTTGCTGATCATTAATTTGTGCACTTACTTAAATATCTTTTCGATAAAAAATTAAAAAATATCAACTAATAATAAGATGAATTTTTTATATTTTTTATTGGAAAAAGTTAACGTGTTGAGAAACTCACACGTAACCCTGTTCTCTACAAAGTTAAGTTGTGTAGTGTGCTTTAAATACAGGATAGACAAGAAAAAATTTTATTATGTAAAGATTATTATTATTTATTGCTTTTAAGTTTCATAAAGACTAATATAATGAACAAAAAATATTTTAAACTTCTTTTTTGAATAAAAAAAAAATATTTTGTGTCTTTTTAGTTCCTGTAACTGTTCTATAGCACTAAACTGTCGACTGACTATTTCGTAACAAAAAAAAGGCAATAATAAAAAACAATAATAATAATAAGACTTTTTTTTAAAAAAAGTAATATACAAAAAATTCATAAATTGATTACAGAAAAATAATAGTGTTTAGAACTAACTTTAAAAAATAAATGATTTTTTAGTCAATAAAAAAAAATCAAACATTGCCCTAAATTTACCTTGATGTCCGTACATGGGTTTGTAATAGTTAAGTCGAGCTTTTTGGTTAGTTTGAAACGTGTTTTCACGTGAAGAAGACTTATGAAATTATTTCCAATAGCTGCTACAACAAAGAAGTAATCACCACAGAAACACAAAACGGCTCAGCACTGATTTAAAAAATAACATAAAATAAAATAAAATAAATCGACAAAGAGGTGGGACTGGTACTGGCATTATTTTCTAATTTTTCAAGATATTTTCTTTTATGTTATCGCAGTAAAACATACGTGGATCACATATGACCTCTCTTTTCCCCCGCTGTAAATTTTAAAATAAATTTTAACTAGCTTCTAGTGCGCTAAATTCACATTCTTCTTCCAGAAATCTTTTTCCTTCTTTGAACTAAAATTTCTGAAATTCATAAAGTTCAGAATGCAAAAATCTGGCGCCGAAACGGCCGGCGCCGAAACGGTCAGCGCCGAAACGGTCGCGCCGAATCGTAACAAACCCGCTCAATGACTCCCCGTAAAACAAGAGGTATGCACAAACAGTTTATTTATTTATTTATATTATTCTTATTTATCGCATATTTTGTGAAGCCTCTACGTTTGTTCGTTGCGCATCATTTCATCGCAACCTTTGTACAAATGCATCGATCCTCAATTCTGCTTAGCTTCAACTTATCACAATATCACTTGTTTTGCAACGGGCCTAACACTTTTTCGGGGGGCCCTGTAGTCAAACCTTATAAACGTAAAACATCCTATGAACTAGCAGTAAGGACTTCAGAGTTTCAGCAGTGTAGATGTTGTTGGGATGTAGAGCGACCCACAATTAAAGTAAGCAGCGGAGAAAGGAAACGAGTAAAGGAGATAATCTTAATTTTCTTTCTTTTCCATAATTAGTGTATAAATACGAGAACTTAAACAATTGTAGCCATTTGGGGCCTACAAAAATCAGGGACCCTAAGCCATGGTCTAGTTGTCCTATTTGGTTGGTAATTAAACTATGGTTTTGCGGTATAAAATTCGTCTCAACCTTTACGATAAGTAAAAAACATTCAAGGGGCCTTCCCAAACAGTTGAGGAACGTAATAAGTTACTGTTCTCGTTTATTTGATCTATGCCGAACTTCTATGACGAAAAATTAGTTTTTTATGTTACTCCTATTTTCAGAAAATCTAGATTTCAACAGGCAAAAGAAAAAAAAAACATCATAATTTATCTAAGAGTAGTTTCTTGTAATGGTAGACTTATAGTTTTTAATTTATGCGAAATATTTTGACCACTTCAAACAACTTACTTAGTGTGTTTCAGTTATAAATAGCAAAATGTAAAAAGTGCACTCTAACAAATAATTTATTTTGTTTTCTTTACATTTTTCACCCAAATTTTTGCTAAACCGGGCGTACCATCGGTCCCGCTTGCGAATATATTCAATCAATACTATCGATATGATTCATCGGTCACTCTTACGTCCTTTGTTTATTTTGATGTAGTCCTTTGTTAAAAACGGCGCTTAACACTTCATAATCATTTGATATTTACAACAGCCGCGAACCAGTCTCGAAGGGTGTAAAGTTTAATGGCTATCTCGCATGTTCTTAGTCTTGTAGTAATATGTTCTGGATTTTGGTTTTATACTGGTCATAAAAATAGCCGATGAACTTCCATAAAAATTTTAAACATAGCGTTTTGACAGTAACGAGAATGAATGCTAAACTTTTTGATGCACTGTGAGGTTCTGGAATGCAACCTTAACGCAAAATCTCAAGTGACAGCAGCATAAAGGATTGAATTGATTATGAGGCGAGCGAAACGTTAAAATCGAACATTTTGTAACGGAAATTTAGAGGTATAGAAAAGAGGGGTAGTCCTCAGATCCGGGTCGCATTTAAACAATCTTTACTTAAGCTATGGGTCTTGTAAAAGTTTTGTGACCTCTTATTTTCCAGCTGACGCAAATGCGTCTTCAATGTTTTTTGTTTTTTCGCTTATCCAATGCATGTGAACAAAATTCGTTCTTCAGAAGTTCTGAGTTCATGTTTCAATGTTTTTGGTGAATTCCAGGAAAAAGGAGACATGACACTTGAATTTTAAAAACTAATTTTCTGCCACTTGCCATGTACCATTCTCTTTAGAAATAAATGAGTTTCATGAATCTTAAGCTGTTTTTTTCCGAATAGTTTGATAACTTTTAGAAAATCAGGTGCAAAATCAAGTTTTCTCTTTGTGTTTAGAGCAAAAAATCTCTTTTTTGTTACATACTGTAACTTCAATAAACTTGTTATCAGCCTATAATATTTAGGTTAACTTTTATCTTTTGAAGGTCTAGTTAAACTTTTTTTTTTTGGTAAATATTTTTTTTTTCAACCATGAAATAGGTCCATTACTACGGTGACAATTTGATGTCCTTCCGTTACCAAAATACTACCTCTCAGTTCGTTCAAAAAGAACCTATTGGGTATAGAAACTAATGTTTTTCTATGCAAAGCAGAATTATGTCCCTTGTCAAGAGGAAGCATAGTTAGAATTTTAATATAGATTTAACTTATATGGTTTTTAATGGTAACGGAAGGACATTTGACTATAAGCTGGTACAGGCTAAAATTTTGGAATGCTAGTACAAAACAAACTATTAGTTAGTAGTCACATTTAAAAAATATATAAGTAATATTTGCATGAAAATTATGTGCGCTTTTATTTTAAAATTTAACTTTTACTTAAAATTATTAAAAACTGTTTCGTGATTTTATTTCTTCTATTGTATGCGATGAAAGTCACTACATTTAAAAACTCCTAAGCATGTAAAAATCATTTTGGTATGACATGTAAACATTTGTTTAAAAACTTGAAATTTATATTGGAACAGTACAATATTGAAACCGCTTTCAGATTTGTTGCCACCAGTCACAGGAAAGGACTTTTGAGAGCATTGATTCAACCGTTAAACGTACTGCGAAGAGATCCGTAAATTCATAGATTAACTTCCAAAAAGATGGAGAAAAAAGGATCCAAAATTATCCGTTCTCCTCCTGACACACAAAATATGAGCTATTTGAATCCTGTAACAAGTTATGTTATTGAATCTAGTAAGTACTTCATTAAATTGAAGTAGATCACTTCAAAGTCAACGGACTGACTTTGAAAGTCAATAAATAATGTTGGAAATGAAGATACAGCTGACTCAAAAACACCAAATCATAAGAAAATGCCAAAGGATTCATTAACGTTTGGACAAGTTTTGCTAGTTGAATGGAAGGGAAAGAAATTAACAAGGAGCAATGTTGCACAAGTACTTCATATAGAAGATGAAGAAATAAAAGTATCTTGTTTGAAAATGCGTAATAATGTGAGAATGAATTTCATGTTTGCTGAGAAAGAAGATAAATGTTCTATGGATTATGATAAAATTATTGAGTATTTAAAGAATTCAGAATTGCAATAGTTGGCTCAGGCATTAGATATTGTTTCAGACTGCTGTATTAGCTGAATAAAGGTTTGTAAGTTGAAATTTACCAAATTTTAATTGTTTTGGACTTCTTGTCCTTAACAAATACATAATTTATATGCCTAAAATAATTATTTTTTAAAACTAAAGGTGATATTGTAATGATTGAACACTCCCGTATGTGCTCTAATTTTGAATAGAATTTTCCCTTTTATAGTTTGGCTGAACCTTTGGGGAGAGCATGCTAGCGTGAAAATCATGTCGCAAAAATGTACTTCCGTTACCGTTTTTTAAATTTGATTCAAAAAAAGATACTAACAAAAAGTTCTTGGCTTTGGCTTTTTTTAGCAACTCACTGTGATTTTTCAACACGCACAAAGTGTATGATAAAAGTAGAGAATTTTACTTTCGAACGTAAAGAAAGTTGATGTTTTTATGAGAGCCTATGATCTAAAGTGCTAAATTCTATGGAACGAGTATTAAGAACAAAAATAATAGTGCGTTACAGTGAGCAAGAAAATAATTGAAATAATTACACCTCTAGTTTGTCACTAACCAATGCAAAATTGTTTTTTCACAGAGATTAATTTTCTAAACGTCGGCAATTTTGACAACATGATTGAATGTATATCTTGTTAAATATCACCAAAATGCCAAACTGAAACCAAATCCGAAAATTTTTTCACCAAATTCTTCGACCAAAAGCTTATCACCAAGTGGTTGCCAATTCATAACATCGCATAAGTTGGCATTGAAATTAATACCGATTCGCCCAAAACAGTGCAAAAGACTCCTTTTAGAACATTTGAATCATACCAAAAGGGAAAATTCGCAACTAGACTCCACTAAGAGTCTGCATATAAAATTTCAAGCTCTACGGAGTACTGTTCTTTAAGTTTTACATACATCTATAACATTTTGGGCTTTAAATTAGTTCTTAGGCACATCTGCACATGTGAATGTACCGGAAAAAATACTCAACATTTATTCGGAGGTGAGTAAAATAGAAATTCAAGCCGAAATTTGAGGTAAAAATTTTTTACGATTCAATACTTCATTTACTATATAAAACAGGGACGAAAACAGAAATAACTTTTGGAGGGGGCCCAGAAATTGAATAGCGCCCCACCCCTACACACGATGTTTCAGACCAAAGTTTTCATGACTTGATTTTTAAATGTCTTTTAGTATCACTTAAGGCCAATTAACCTACTTTTACGTACATAAATATGTACTAATATGCTTTGAATGTAGAGGTAAAATATATCTTCAACACTTCAAGCAAAATAAATACTAAACCCAGTATAATACCACTGAGACGCTATAAATGAACGGTTTTAATTAGGAACAATGTCATAAATAACCCACGAGGGCAAGGTTATTATAATAAATCCATACCATGAAATGGTACAACTTTGTGCCAAGGGGGGCAACAATAGGCCACTGTTGCCATGGCGATGATTTTGCTGTCTAGTGGCCTATTTTTCAAACTTACGAGCTCCAAAAAAAAAAAAAAAAAAAAACACCAAGTAGTGTAACCATTTAATACTTAAAGACGCTTCATCAGAGATTGCCATTGCTTTTGTATGCCTCAGATAATTTAGTCGTTCTTAGTGCGTGATTCGAAGTCAAAAGTCTCCTTTGGGCAGACAACTAAAACTGTTGTTTAAGATCTGGTAAGTTTCCGTTTTGCTTTACTAATTTGTCAGTTATGAATTAAGCCGCTCGTTGACTTAAAATGTTTCGTAGTTTTCACAAGCTCTCAACATTTATCGAAAGTGGAAATGTTGGGGGTACAACAATGGGTCATTTATTTTTCACGGTTTTTGCTGACTTCGAGCTTTATTTTATTCTCTGTAGGGATGCTTTCGTCATATTTTGTGTTATTTATTGTAAATAATGGCAAGAAAAGAAAGAAGAAGGCTTGGGGGTCGCCTTATCGCCTGTACTCATGAGCCCGTACTAGGAGTGTTTGAAGAAGGTGCTGCCTGAAAGCCGGACCAAATACAAACTGAGATAATTTTTAAAAATTATTTATTTTGATGAGATTTGAATAAGAAATGTGATTTCTCATTTTAGTTTTCAAAATATTTTTTATATCTCGTTTAAAATTTGTTAGATCTACGTATTTTCTGAGACCTATGCAAAGGTACTTAGCCTCTAGTTGTTGAGATTTTTCTAGTTTTCAAATGTTTCTATGTCAAAACCTAGGCAGATAATAAAGAACGTTACCTACGTTTACCATGTTGAACTTTATTAATCTCTCAAAACGACAAGTGATGAATAAGTCTTAAAAAAATGAAAAAAAAAAAAAAAAAAGGTAAATGATGGAATAAAAAAAATCTTCTATACACTTTCAAGTAGAGGACAACATGGAGTCTCAGACAACAATAGGCCAGATCAAGTTTTCACTGTGTTTTCTAGGTTAAAATGAGGTGGCCCATAGTACCCCTACTGGGTACAACTATGGGCCCACGGAAAAAAAATTCCCCTTCCACTTCTTTCCAACTTTGATTTTTTTTTTAAAGTTTCATTCGAAATATGAGATGTATAGCTAACCATTGCCTAAAGTCCTCAAATTTCTAAAGCAAAGATATATACGGAATTTTCATTGAAAACATCAAAAAGTGGCCCATAGTTGGACTATTTTACGGTACCTCATTTGAGTTTTTATAAAATATGTACATGAGTTATTCTTCAAAAAGTGTAACTATTCTGTCACACGGCTTTTACAGTAAAACTTTAAAGAACAATTCATTTAACGATGATTTTTAATTTCATCAAAAATATATCTATTTAAACCTGCCAACAATTTTTTAATAATAATTTTTATTTTAGTATATTTTTGGTTCACAACATGTGAATTCTCACCTCCGTGGCATGTCACACATCCGATGTGACTGTTTATGTTGCTTAATAACTTGTTTAATTAAAAGTATATACTTATTTATTTATTATTCCTTTCACAAGTGTCTTAAATACTAGTTGTTTAAGTATATTTAATTTTTTAATGTTGTGTTTTAGTTTGTTTTAGTAGGATAAGGAGTCATGTCACAGAAAAAATTCTCACCTCCGTTACCTAAACACAAAATGCCATTCCTCATTAACACTTGGCAGTAATGACATCAAATTTTATTTTCCATGATACAAGCAAACCCCCTTGTTTATTTTTAGTCATAGTTGAAGTTGTGAGATTTTTGTCGAAAATCAAGGAGATAGGTTTTGCTTTAAAAACGTAGTGTGCTTATGCTGACTTCTCAACTTCCTGAACTTGAATTTCAGGGATGTAAATTAATGTCAAAAAAGAAGTGAACATGTTTTCATATGCTTAACCTGAGCAGATTGTAGCAACGAAGAAAAAAAAAATTCCCTGAAAAATGTATCTATTAGGCCTATATTAATGGAAAGTTCCTCACCTCTGTGAATCTCATCTCCGTGACAGACCTTATCAATGTCATTATTTTTGAGGTGAAAATAAATGATGGAGGGGAAATACATCAATAATATGCATTCTATCAAAATTATAAATTGCCCGTGTATTATATCCTTAAATTTACTAAATACTATTTTTCAACATACATTTGAAACTACTAATTAAGTCGTACTTTAATTAAGAGAGCTCAATATTATGTTCCCACTAATTATTGAAATAGCTGATTTTTTTCACAATTAACAAAATTACTACTTTGATATTA
The DNA here is from genome assembly GCF_026930045.1 of Uloborus diversus. Taxonomy (NCBI): domain Eukaryota; kingdom Metazoa; phylum Arthropoda; class Arachnida; order Araneae; family Uloboridae; genus Uloborus; species Uloborus diversus. Next base: position 77,893,274 of record NC_072731.1, on the reverse strand, counting down.
AATTGGTCTCAATTTCTAAATATTAAAAGTTTTTTCTTTTTTTTACTTCCGTAAACAAGTCATTTTAAATTTGTTTTTTATTTATGAGTAAAATAATTGGAACTTAGCTGGGCCATTGTTTATGGTTACATCTAGTAGGTAACACTTTTATGTAAGAAGGAAAAAAAAAGAAAATAAAAGGTTTCGAAATTGAAAAATATTTGTGTTCAAAAGTTACGTTTTCTGGAGAATGACCCATATAGTAATTATAAAATGATATGCAATTAAGAAAATCGTGGCTTCATAACACATAAGTTTTATAGAAGATTTCAGAAACTATGTTTTTACGAATTTCAAAGCAGTTTCTGATTTGTTTTTAAAGTCATGATACAGTTGAGGTGACATTTTGATAGAACATGCCGTTATGATTAATATCGTGGTTTTGAAAATAAACTATACCGTGTGATTTCTTTCGTTTTGTATTTTTTATAAGCCTAAAAATAAATCTATTGTTTCGGAAATAGCTTCCTGTATCAAAATGACTCTTTTAGCACGTCTATACAGTTTTTCTGAACTGTTAATTATTGATTCCATCAAAGAAGAATTAATAAACGAATCGTGATATTACGTTTCCTTGAATTCGAAACCAGTTAGTTAAATGCATTTTACATCTCTGGTCTCTGACTACAGCATTACTTCTTTAGCAAAAAAATTTTTTAAAAAATTGCTTTTATTCAAAATATGCTGTGTGTATTTCGTGTTCTTTTTAAATAACTGTAAAAAGAAAGTATGTAATAGAGAAGTCAATTAAAAATAATATATGAAGCAGTTAAGTTAATTTATCCTTTGGAGCGGAAGGGGGGCACGCCCCCCCCCCTGGTCCCACCTCTAAAATCCGTTAGTGATGTAAAAGGAAGTAAAAATAATGCAGTGAAAACTTTACTTGTATAAAGAAGAAACTTTTTAGCGTTTAAAAGGCAAAAATCAAATATTCATTTTGAAACATTTGTAAGTTCGTTGGTTTCAAAGTCTCTTAAGTCAAAGATAACTTGCAACTTCGAAGCTATAAATAAACATAATCTCACAAAGCATAAATTGTGCAAAAATATAAATTACAGACTGAGTTCCGATGCTTATTCTTTTCGTTTAGGTGTGGCAGAACAGTCCGATTCATTTGCACATTATTTGCAGCCTCAGAATGACCGACGAAGCCGCTATTCCGGTTTCGGGTTTAAATATTCCCGAAATAAATAACTCTGACAATACTTCCCGATGTTAAAAAAATATTTCGTGAGAAGAAATAAAAAAAAGGTTTGTTTTGTTCAAGTTGATACGATCTTGCATTATGGTCGGCTGCATTATTTGGAAATTTTTATTTAAGTTCCGTAAAGATCTCCATTCAAATGAACTTCAGAAAGGAATGTGGGGAAAGAGGGCGGGGGGGGGGGATAATATTGTGAATAATGCGTTTTTTCTACAAGAATTGAATAGCGTGTTTTAGAACTAACAATTCATTCGGAGTTCCTTAATAGTGTTTTGAACATGCAAATTTATTCAAAGCACGAGATAATTTCTAGTGAAACATATAATGCGTAAAATCATGCATAAAGCAAACAATGAAAATATCGGAAGCGTGAATAGATTGTATTGGTTATTTTTCTTCAATTTCGAGTTTTCAATGTCCTTTTCAAGACGATGTTTCGCTTTTATTAAATTAAGAGTAATATTATTAAATAAATTCGTTCTGTAGGAATATGAGAAATAATTACAAATATTTTAAGACTATGCACAATCTTTAATGTCTCTCTTCATAAATACATTTAGATTATTCATACAGATATATCGCCTTGCATTGTATACTCATATTATAACAACAGGAATGTTCACGAAGAATGGGGGAGGGGGGGGGGGGGGTTCATGGCATACACGATGCTGGGGAAATTTTAAGGGAGGGTTTATTTTAGAGTGTTTTTGACTTCATTTTGGGGTATTCTCATTTTTGGGGGTGCTCTGGGGCACTCCGATAGGAAGCCACGGAAGGTCACTGTGACCTTCCAAAAATTTCCTTATTCGGCAAATTTTGTTTGACGATTTGGCAAAATTATCATCATTCGGTAAACTTTGGAGTAACATTCCGGAAATTGAGAATTTCCGCCCTCTGAAAAGTTTAAGTTCAGAGCTCCCCTAGGGGTGCTCCGTAGCATTTAAGGAGGGTGCACCATCAGCCTGGGGGGAAGATGAACGCCGGTGCTTTTAACTCCTTTGACACTATTTTTATAGATAACTAGAAAGCCGTCCGCCAAGGTATGATGGGTGAAAATTGCTCCTACATTTTAGCGAAGCAATTTGGGGATATTTTAGTTGTTGAAATTTTAACTTTAACTCCAGTGGATTAACCCTAAACTCCAGTAGGTAGCATTCATTGTTGACACTTTTTCGTTTCTTCATTCCCCTTAAATGGGCAGTTTTATCAGTAAAACAGTTAAGTTACCGAATCCAGTTCAGCCTTGTCACAATAAAGCCTTTCCCTGAATTTTAAATATTATCAAAACATATTTTCAAACTGTCATGCCGTAGCGCGAGTTTCATTGTTGACGACAATGGAGGAGTGTTACTCGATCATTGGCTTGGATGAGGATATTAGAAACAATCGTTCGGTACAGACTCTACAGATAGTTCACATAATTCACAAAGTATTTATCCAAGACTTCGTAAACATTCTCTGTGTACTCTATCATATATTTATGTGACTAATATACCTATTGACTTTCTTAACAAATCTACTGTAGATCCTACAAGATTTTCTATTTTAAATGAACGAATTACCAACGTTTTAATGCACAAAGTTTGCAAATTAGTGCAGACACTTGTTTCGGGGTTACTAGGAACCCCTTTTTCAATGCAAAGAAGTGTGAGCTTTTGGATGAAAAGCCATCCTCCCAAAACACGTGTAAAAGAAAAGAAAAAGAAAAACCCTTTGTTGCGGGGACAAGTGTTGGAAGGGGCCGAAAATCGTCTTGAAAAAATCAGATGTTTATACTGTTAGTCACAAATGCCGTAACGGTCATGGTCAAATTCTATTCTTATGAGCGTCTCCAAATCCCCAACCCCTTCTTATACGAAGAGAGTTAGAAAAACTGAAGCGAATTGCCGTCAGTTTAAAACAATCATTACAATCCGAGAGAAGACAAATGGCTCTGTCTGCAAGACAAAGCAAATTGTAGCGAATCACCATTTGCAATGGGAAATTACACGGGCTTAATCATTTCTTCCATGTCGAGTTAAAACATGAGCTATGAGTATCACACGAAATCGCAATTTGGAGCCTTACGTGAAATAGGATTCCCTCTGAGAACATTCCATTACTGACTTAAACAATGGGTAAAGCAAAGCCCGAAGGAAAGCCGGATGAAGGCGTGTCGGGAGAAGGTGAACGGGGTGAGCAAAAATAACAACTTTGGTTCGGTCTTCTTGTAAATCTTTTTATTAAATAAAACCAATAAGCTGTTTTATTAGAGCGGATTATAGCTGTATGGGGGCTGAATACAAGTTGACGCCCCCTGACAGACGGAATTTGTGTTAGACACGTAGGGGAACTTCGTTTTACCAGTATAATTCCTTCCTGAGTCTTACTTGTAATGGGAAACATTCGTTAAGTGAAGCAATATTTTTTTTTTATACAGGCATCCATGTAAGATATCATGCTACGTTTCATTAAGATAAAATATTAACATGATCTGAAATCATCAAAAACCAGGGGAGAGATTCAGTGCCTGATTAAAAATTTGGGATGTGCCTTATTAGGCCAAACACTTCTACTTTTTGGGGCCTTCTGTAGTCAAACCTCATAACCTCAAGTGTTAACGTGGAACGAGGAGTTCCAACTTCAGAGGTGACTCTCTGAAAATGTTTGTTGGGGCACAATAGCACGCCACACCTTAAGTAAGCTAAAGAAAAGAGAAATAGGTTCAAGAGAAAATCTTTATTTATTTATTTTTTTATTTCTCTTAAATACTAATAGATTAGAACTTTAACAATTTTATTCAATTGGGGGCCCTTTTAAAATCCAGGCTCTTAGGCAGTGTAAGAAATAGCCTAGTCAGCCTATTTAGTAATCAGGTTCTATTAAAGAAGATGGTTTCCATGGATGGATTTCAGCTATATTACCATTTCTAGTATGTTAATATTTTTTTTATACATAATAAAAGAAAGATTAATTAAAAATAGAAATAATGAATAAACTCTCCAAAAAATGCGTATTATTTGTAAAAGCTTCTACAAACTTTCATAACTTAAAAGCTTTTCTCAATTGAAACGTTGAAATATGTCAAGAAAACAAAATTATTATATTGATTTCTTTTATAATAAAACATGCAACATAAAGCAATAAAAGATTTAATTTTTACTAACTAAATATCACTAGGATGAAATTCTAAGATTTCTTTAATGAGAGAGGGCGTAAAATTTAAATAAATAAAAAAATAAATATTTCAAAAACTTGAAGTGAATTTTAAATAAGTATGAAAAGTTAATACAAATTAGAAAGGTAGTATACAAATGCAGAACGGTAATTGCAAATACTAAGCACTCTGAACAGAAAATTTAATCTAAATATAATAAATGCAAGCAAGTCTGCAAGGAAGTAAATTTTCGGCTGCAACAAATAATGCATTTTATGAAATTTGTGAATAAGATGTTGAAAAATAAAAATAAATTAGAAAAACCCAAAATATGCTTCATTGAAAATATTGAAGTAATAAATGGGATATTTCAACAAATATCTGAAAAATTGTGATATTAAATAGAAATAAACAAATTAAATTAAGTAATTATAATTTTCCCACTTCTACTGAAATTAAACCACTAGTTTTGAATTACTTTTCAAAATCAACACTTTCTGAATGTAGAGTTAAAAAATAATAATACACTGTCAGGATTCACGAACATATTTTTTCATTTCTGAGTTTCTATTATTTCTATTGTCATTATAGTAAAAATAGTTCCCTCACTGATGTCATATTTATTTTATTTATTTGTTTTTGAACTTTATAGATACACTAAGTTTAATATCTTACTTTTTTCATGTTCCGAAACAGTCATTTTTTTAAAAAAAACTTTAAATTGACATAAATTGGATTCTGAGAAGTTTGTGCTTATGAGGAACAGTAGTAAATTTATACAGCAATAGGAACTAAAGGTAAGTAGAATTAAATACACCTATGGGGAAATTTAATTAGTAAAGAAGCAATGCAATATACTTCCATTTCAGAAAGGGTAATTTTTCATCTGTAAAAATATTGAATATTATTATTATTATTATTAATATCATTATTATTGCCATTATTATTTTTGTTATTATTTTACAATATGGTCGTTTCCGCATTTTTAAAAGCATTTTTCTCTGAAAGAGCATGCTTAAAAACATAGGATTTAACCATTTTTTAAATTATTTGACGAAGTTTAATATTTTTTAACAATTATTTTAATCGGTGCGCAGATTGAAATTTATTTTTTGCGCTTCTGCATGGCATCACAAATGTTGAAATGCCATTCGCTGATGCCATTAGCACACAGCGCAAATTATAATAAATCTGGAATCGCGGTTGACTGCAAAGCGTAAACATTTAGAGCGGCAGTAGATTAGCGCGGCAAAGTACATCACTTGTGACGTCATAAAGACCAGTCCTTATTTCCAAAATCGGACATTTAAAAAAAAATGAACAAAAAATAACTGTTGGGAAATAAAAGTTTTTCTGGTCCCATGTTTTTTTTTTTTTTTTTTTTTATTCTATCAAATTCAGTAACTAAAAATAGTACTTTTGACTGAAGGAAACAACCCCATTTGAGAAGCGTCAGGGAAAATTTTAGTTTCGTTTTCGTACAACAAAGCGAGAATAATTTTCACTGACAAATTTTGGAGTAAAAAAATTACATACTGAGCTCTCTAAATATTTTTAGTTCGCTAAGATTGTAATAATTCTTCATCAAAAGTAATTAACAGTTGAAAGCATTCAGCAAAATCTGCAAATAGTTGAAAGTTTTTGCATAAACTCAAACATAATAAGATGGATCCACCACTAAACTATGAATAGCACAAAATACCCATTCGTGCTGGTTGGGAAAGTTGCTCTTTTCGTACTTCAAGAATTCTATTTTTTGATTAGCTATTTTTATTTACATAATAATAAAAAGGTTCAAATAATTGAAAAAAAAAGAAAGAAAAAAAAAAACAGATAGTGAGAAACTAAATGTTTGAAGCATGAGATCCTGTTGTGAATTCTTATATTTTTAAGAGTAAAACCGAAACATCGCATAAAACATTAAGTTAATTTTGATAGTTATCAACAAATTCCAGCAACAAATGAATGATTTTATCCAGAAAGAAGTTCTGAATTTTAGTTAATAACCAAGATGTTAACCGCAGCGCGCTCTTTTCTCGCGTTATCACTTTTTATTCATATGAACTCCACGTAACCATTCTTCCACATTATCTTGGCGAATGCATAAAAATAAATTTAATGGCTAGCACGAACTACGACAGTTATCTGAATGATCCTGTTGTATATCATCATAAAAATGTGCTTAACATTGTAATTTATTCAGGCGCTTAAAAAATATATTTTAATTCTTACTGTAAACAAGTTAATTTTCTAATTTTTTTTACTTCATCCTGATCTCTTTCTTATGAAGAGATAAAACCGAAAAACGATTTTTGTGAGACTTCGTACTCATTACGAGCAAGAAGATAAACCTTTTTTTTCCCTTCCTGATACTTCAACTTTTATAATGTCTAATTATTTTTTATTTCTTTCTCCTTTGATGTTGGCAACAGATAAATTATCACGTGGAGTCATCTGCGCTCACGAACCCATCTGTCCGTGAACTTGTTGGAATCGAGGAAAATATAAATAAGAAACGTAACATGAACTTGAAAAAGAAAAAGAAGAGGAATGGAAAGTTCATGCGGGTGTGTTTGGGCAAGAATAACCGAATCGGTCGCCTAACGGGAAAAAGAATAACGACAGAGAAAAGGAAGAAGTTCGGCCTTGTGATTTTCGAATAATGGAAGCTGTCTTGCGGATCATATGCAATCTACCAGAGGGTTGAAGAAAAGGAATCTTGTTCTTTGTGACATGAACAGTTTTTTTCTTTTTATTTGACATTTTATGTGATAAGTGCTACCTGTTTTTTTCCCCACATCCAATTTGGGGCTGGCTTTTTTTCTTTATTTTCTTCCTCAGAGATTAGTGACACTAAGTTTTATTACTTTTATAATGTGCAATCTCTAATAAGAGCTTTAGAAAATTAATTTTAAAAGACAACCAAGAATGGGATGTACTTTGATTTTATTCCTTTGATAACATATATGGTTCACAATAACATTTCAATTGAAAACAAATATATAAAAACAATTTTTTTTTTGTTTTTTGTGCACTTCATATATTGAATTTCATTTCATTCAAAGTAAAGCGCTCAAAGGTCTCTGAATAAGAACGTTTTAAGTGTCGAATGTTTGAAACGTCTTTTATCAAAACGTTTGATAACTTGAACATGTGTCTCAATTCTTGCCCATTTTCAAAAAAGTAACCTAATAAAATGATTTTATTTGGATTTGCTTCACGCAGAGGAAGGAAAGGCGTGGAAGTACCATTACTTTTGTTCTTTTTAAAAAATGTTTGTAATAGTACTAATGATAATATTATTACTAATTAGTATTCAAACAGGCTATATAGTTGAAAGATAATGAAGAGATATGAACATGAATAATATTTTAAAGAATTCTAACTCTCCTTTCATTGCGGAGGTTAAAACCCCGAAACACGTGTATTATGTAATCAATTTATTTGTGCTAAACAACGGTGGATATTTCCTGTTATTCCTCGGCACAAAAGTATTTATTTATTGTTTAATCCTGGTTTTGTTTTAGTTGGTTTCTCGAATACCTACTTATAAGAGAATTAGCGTAATCTATGTATATAAATGGCTACTTCTGTATGTATGTCCGGGGTAAACTTCAAAACTAATGGACGAATTTTAACCATTTTTTCACCGTAGATAGCTACATTATCAGGAAGCAAGTTAGGCTATAATTTATTCTTAAATAAACTTAGTTCAAAAAAGTTATGATGGAAAACAATAAATTTCATGTAATTTCCCCATTAAATGATTTAACATAAAACCCATTGTTACAAAAATTCGTTGCCTAACAACAGATTAAAAGTAATCATAATGAAAATTTTGAATCAAGGCTTCTCTGGAGCAAGCATGATATTTATTGCTTTCTTAGGATTTTTATCCTTATCTATATACATAAATGGCTACTTCTGTATGTAAGGATGTCCGGGGTAAACTTTAAAACTACTGGACGGATTTTAACGATTTTTCACTATGGATAGCTGCTTTATCAGGAAGTAACATAGGCTATAATTTATTCCTGAAAAACTTAGTTTAAAAAAGTTATGATGGAAAACAGTAAATTTCATGTAATTTCCCCATTAAATGATTAAACATAAAAGCCATTGTTACAAAAATTCGTTGCCTAACAACATCAATATAAATAGTAATCATATTGAAAGTTTTGAATCAAGACTTCTCCGGAGCAAACATCGGTTTAAACTCATTTTAACATTTGGAAACTACTTTTTGCACACTTAAGAAAACATAGTAGAGAGCTTTTTTTTCTTTTTGTGTGTGTGTGTACTATTTAATTAAATAAAACGCACGTTTTTTTTAAAGTGATTTTTGTTTTTTTAATTCATATTTTGGAAATTCTTCAAATTTTTTTATGCTTAAATTCGCGCTTTCGTTTCTAAATGCAGACTATTTTGTTCTTTATACTTATTGCTATTTTACTTTTATGGGTAAGGAAGAAGCTCGATTTTTAATCACGTCAAAGCGGTGTGTTTTGAGTTCTTTCAGTTAAAACAGAAAACGAAAGAAAATAGCGATTGTTTCTCACAATTATTACTGATCCAGGCAACGCCGGGTATTTTTGCTAGTTATTATGTAATTTTGGATGCAACTTGCAAAATAACTTGCAAAAAACAAAATAAAAATATTATGCGTGTATCTTTTGGACACAAACAAAAATTTCGGTTTAAAACTCAAAGAAATATAGAGTATTTAATGTGTTAGATTTCTACACATTACCGTTAGTACCGTTAAACTTCTTAAACAATGTTTAAAAATATGTAAACGACAAAAAAAAAAAGAAAGAAAGAAAAAAAAACTTATGACTGCTACAAAAGAGAAAACACGAGATCATTCCTATTTCCCCTAAAAACACCCAATGCATCTCATCTAAAACTACGCATTTTATATTTAAAAATTTATTATTCATCGAGTAATTTTTATTATTTTTATTATTTTGTGTGTGTGTGTGCTTACAACGATAACTCTTGGGGTCTACGGGAATCCGCGAGCATATCCATCCTCTTGAGCGGTGGCGTCCATGTCCCTCGTAATCGATTTATTTATACCCGACCCTCTCCACTTTATATAAATCCTCTTTAAACAAAAACAGTGCCCTGCTCACATCATCCAGCATTAATTTGAATTTTGACGTCTTAAATTTAAATTACGTTTCTCGCAATTATGTTTAAGATAGGAGTCATTTATAGAAACATAAAATCCCAACGAGATGTTGTGTGCTGAATGGTAGATGCTTTTTAAATTTATTTTTTTCCATTCTTTTTCTTTTTATTTATTGATTTAGTTTTTTTAATAACTAGTGGTACCCGCACGGCTTTGCCCGTAATAGAAAAATTAAAAGGTCTTTTGGTTCGCCTGTATATTTACAAATAATGTATGGTGAATTTTCTCGCCAATTGGCTTGTACCCATGTTACAGTTCCACGTTATGATAATTTCGTATCTCGCCAATTGGCTTGTGCCCATGTTACGGTTCCACGTTATGATAATTTCGTAATTTACTCGTCCATCTTATGATATTTTTGTTCTTAAAATTGGAATAGAAAAGGAACCACATAGAAATTTCGAAAAATCGCTTCAAGGTACATACCCCCATGCTACAAACTAACTTTGTGCCAAATTTCATGAAAATTAGGCGCTATGCGCGTCACAGAGATCCAGACGTCCAGACATCTGACAGAAATCCTCTGGACAGAGAGACTTTCAGCTTTATTATTAGTAAAGATCATGAAAATTGAAAATGTTTGATATTTTGAAAACCTTCAACAAATTTGTTTTCTTTAATGGTATACATATTATATTTAAATATTACATATTACATTTTTGTACACAATTTGTACCATGTATGAAAACTAAAACTCTATTTTAATAGTCTGAAAGTTATTTGAAATTTGTCAGTTCTGCAATCGACAAATCTGAAAATTTGAATACTTTTATTGAAATATTTTGATTTAGTCGCAAGTCATTTACTTTTCCATACATCTTCGCCAAAGTGTGGGGCTCTTTCAGCATAATTTATTACAAATAAAAATCAACCAACCAATTAGAGACAGAACTCTTCATTTCTCGCCAAGACTCGTCATCTTCTTTATCCTAGTACTTTCAAAAGAATGAATTTGCTAACCAAAGACAAAATCCGCGAACCGTGTGGAAATGCCGGAAAATTACGACCGACGTGACTTGATGTCTAAATTTTGCCCCCTTTCGTGAAATGAGACTTTTTTTTTATATATTCATCCGACCATCGTTTTGCTCATCATTCCACCTGGCTGCTTCCCGTCAGCAAAGAAATGATTCTATTGTGCGTTGTAAACTCATATTTTATGGACTTTTGTCTGCCGTCGCTTTAGTCTAATTTATTTACTGCCATTGGCTACGTTGGACACATAACGCGTGGTGGTTGATCATGATAACTGCTCTTTTTTGAAAAAAAAAAGTCGAACGAAACAAAAACACGATTTCTGTTTGCATTCAAAATACAGCAGCTCTGATCTATAACAAGCCGTGATTTAACGATTTCCTGATTTTGATGACAGATTTTATTACTAAGAGTTGAACTGTGTAAAGATGTCCCTGTTATATCCTCATCTTGAAAAAATACTGTCTTAAGTTATTGTGAGCGCTTGTCATTTGGAATCGGCTCATTTGCTTTTCGTACTAAATTGCCTTTTATTTAGAAACTTCCGAACTTTTACAAGACATTTTACTGCTGCAGATTCTATTACATGTTAAAGTTTTCTAAATATTTGCTACATAAATACAAATTCATATATTGGCATAAAAATGTAAACAAAAAGAAAACTTTTTGAATTGAGAAAAAAATATAGTGAAAAGGTTGTGACTTTGTTCGTGATTTTTTATTACAATTTTCTTTTCTGGTTCGAATAGTTCACTCTTTTAACTTCTACTTAATTTAATTAATTATTCAAAATTTCAAAACAATTGTGCGAGTTATTCATATCACGAGGCTGCTTTAAAATATAGTAACGAGAAATCCAATTCCTAAGTGTTTTTTCACTGCGATGATAAGCTTGTTGCTAGAGAAATATACGTACAGGCATGAATGTCGCAACCTGAATAGGTTTATTACTGGAAGATTCCATTTTAGCTAGTGAATTACAAGAAATAATATAAAACATATACAATTTAAATATGCCATACCATGCCATATCCATTATGCCATAAAACATGCAATATTGATATTGCTAATTGCTGTGGGTTGAAAGCAGTTGATTTTCTTTTTCAAATTTTTATTCTAGAACTACGAGTATGTATGTAATTGTTTTACATTTGGCATTGTTGCTTGTGAATAATTAGACAATCTTAGAAAGCTTCAATTCCCGACATACGGAGTCTTATAATATGTGTTGTTGCTGTTAATCTGTGTTTATAAAAATGAAGTTTATTTTTGAGTGTGTGTGCTCCTTATATAAATCCACACTTTATGTCGTATTTTTGCTAAATTTGGCAGAAAGACCCTTTGATGCTTAGGAATTCACATAGGCTAGTTTTTGTCCCACTATGAGGAGCAAAATACTAAAATGGGGAGGGGGGATGCCTTATACAAATCCAGTTTTTGCCATATCTATGCTATCTAGACACAGAAGTTCTTCGATGCTCAGCAATTGTCAGATTTGTTTGCCAGAAAATCCGTGAAAAAAGAAACCGCACTAAGACTTATTAATGTAGCAAATATACACTGCCAGCCTCTGATAAGAGGCCCGACAGATTTTGTTGCAGGGAGGTTAAAAGTTTATAAATCCGGGTCTACGCGAAAAGCGGAATGTTTACGCCCATTAATTACAATGATTGAATTTTTGGAATTTCAAAGACATCCATAGAGGTCTAAATTTAAATTTTGAGGCATGAAATCTTTTTCTACACGTTGAAGGGGAATTTTTCCGCTATTTTTTATTATTTTTTTTAAAACCTGATTGTTGAATATGCGTCACTTGACACAAACTTTTATTTTCGATTTAGACCGTGCAACGCCGGGTAGGGCAGCTAGTGAAGAATAAAACATTATTTCCAGAAATTAATTCTTGTCTGTGAAGCGTTTCGTCTGGCAAAACAAAAGTACTTTTTTTAAAAAATATTTATTACGTGACTGAACTTTAAGAGGGGTGGTAAATTTCAGAAGAAGAAGGAGAGAATGTCTTGGCGAAGATTTTTAAAGAATTTTTTGCTCGATGAGTATTCTACGCTTACTATTATAACATGCTTAATTTTAAGCTTCAAATTTTAGTTAAATGTATAACAAGTAATTTCTTCAAGATTACTAGGTTTTGCTAATTTACGAGTGCAAAAATGTAAAAGAATAAATGCGCAATAGTTTTCAAAATTATGGATACTATGTGTTTACTGGTGGGGAATAAGAAAATGGCTATCTGTGTGTTTAAAACTTTACGGCCAATTTCTTTTGCTTAACTCTTTGCTGTGTAGCAATTAGCATTTCATTGCAAAGAAAACTGCACTTAGATATTTCGCTCTCTTTTTTTTTTTCCTTCAAGAAGTTCCATATAATTTGAAGAACGTACATAATTTCTTGAAAAAAAAATCACCAGACCATAAACTGGCTTCAAATTCATTAGTATAACGGTGGGGAATATGGGGATATTTAACTACAATATCATTGACATTAACTGCGGAAAGGTTTACACATTCATTATTCTTGCTTAATTCGATGAAATTATGTGCTTTCGTATGTCCTTTTACAGACTAGTAGGTAGAAAACTTTTAACTATTAATAGTTCATCTGATTTATTTAAAAATAAATAAATAAATAACAATTAATAAACAAGAAAAAAATTATATTGTTGTTAAAAGTCATCGGTGTTACCGACTCATAAACATTTCTGTCAACGCTGATGTTGCTTTCACTGTCTTCGGTAACAACGTTTGCTGACCCTATTTCTACATTCCGTAGATGTAACTTTACACCAAGAGTGATAGCTGTCCTGCACCAATTTAGCAGAGCCGTAGCAGACTCAGCACAATTATACTCCTTTGGATGAAAGTAATTTTTAACACTCGAATGAGTAAAAGACAATCAGTAAGTGATCACGGAAATGTTAAATTATTCAGGGCCGATGACGTGAGCAGGAAGTCAGCGAAAAATATTTCATCGCCTTTGAAATTGGTATAAAATCAGTAAAAAAGAATTTGTACAGACAGCTATGTTAATATACATGCATGTAACAGTTAAGAATTCATAAACGTGTAAATACAAGTAGATACATACATAGAGATAAGGTAGATATTTACTTACCTTGAACGATGACGGGTAAAATGGAAACAAAGCACGTTACCCAGAAAAAAATCATGATGATCTTATTTAGTTGTGGCAGCATAAGACAATTCTTGTTGGCTAAAATGGAAAATAAATATACATTTATCAGAAACGAATAGTATTAACTAGAAAATAAAATCATAGCAAATCTTAAATCATACTCATAAGCAATCTCTATTCAGCATTTATATTGTAGTGGTTGTAAATTTGCATTTACTTTCTTTATTTTGAATTGAAAATTAGCAGTTCCACAGTTAGATTAGCTCAGTATCAGTAACATATGTGCATATGAATTTTTGCTAGAAACTTCATAAAATTTGAGTGCGCCGATAAATATTTTCTTAATATAATAGAAGATGGCGAGATCTGAGAACAAGGGCAGCCAGAACTTTCTCCTGATCAGAAGTACTTACTTATCACTAAACTAGGATAGACAATATGGTTTGATCAGAGGATTATGGGGATAACTAGGAAAAAATGAAGAATTGAAGAAAACATTGAAACTGTTGAGCTTCCCTAAGAAATGGATAAAAAGTTAAGATTAAGAGAGGAAAAAAAAAGTAATGGAAAAGATTGGAAAAAGAGCGGCATTAAATGTGAAGGAAATCGAAAAGAAAACAAGTTTGGAAAAAAAAAATTTTTGTCGAAAAGAAAGGGAAAGAAAGAGCAGAAAGATTAATTTAACTGTTTAAGTATAACGAGTTAACTTTAGTGCTGGTCTTTATGAGTTGCCGGACACACTAAGGACGGCAATTTACTGCTTTAATACCCATTCTTACGGGTTGAAACGCATCATGACTGCAGACTCTCGCTAGTGAGCTAAATTTACTTTAACTACTAGTTGGTTGGCACTCTCAGTTTTAATGAGATGACACCTGTCTTCAGCTCGGTTATTCCTAATTCCAGACTGATGAGTCCGTAACAAGGACAAAACAGCAGTCTTTGGATGTGATAACCGGGTTGTCTGTATATTTCATGTGCCGGACACTTGTTTATTTATTCAGGGCCGATGACGTGAGCAGGAAGTCAGCGAAAAATATTTCATCGCCTTTGAAATTGGTATAAAATCAGTCGAAAAAGAATTTGTAGAAACAAGTTACTAAATTGAAATTTTAAAAACAAGTTACTAAAAAATATAAAAGCACAATATATTATTAAAATCACAAGTTGAAGATGCACGTGAGCAGATTTATGTAAATATGCCATGACGAATCTACATAGCCATCTACATAACCGCATAAACAAGCAAAAGCCTAATTCAATAAATAGCTTCACTCACGCATGAAACAAACCAATTGTCAGTAAATTTCCATGAAATATTAGCAAGCATGCGATATGATCTTGAATCGCTCCAAGGATAATATTACGTTATCTATATAATTTTCACGTTGCTCACGCAATGTGAGCTGAGATAGCAGCAAAAGTATCACACAAACATTATTGTCAAAATTTCTAAAACTTAGTTCTTTGTAGTTAAGTTGAGGAAAGAATTAGCCATCACCAAAAGTTAAATTAGTAATGAGTGGAGAAAAGAGGCTATCTTCTATCTGGTTTCAAATTAGGAAATGTTTTAAGTTTAACAAATAAATCGGTTGAAAACAGAAGAAATTTATTTCATAAGTATCGTAAAAAGGTATTTTGTGATATATATAATTTTGTGTAAATCACAAAATGTAAAAGAAAAAAATATGTAAAATTCTTTAAGGATGGAATTAAGTTAAAAAATTGTAAAGGGAATTTAAATAAATTCAAGTTCAAGTGAAATTAGTTCCAATTTTTAATAAATATTAAATTATTACTTTCAATTTTGAAAATAGAACTTAGTGCTCTATATAACTTTGAAGAAGTTGAATGCAACAGAATTGCTATTTCGTGTCGTAGAAAACTTGTTTTTACTTGAATTGTGATATGATTTTCAAAAAACAAATTTATAGTAAATAAATTCGCTCTGAGCATGAATTGATGGGCAACATTTTTCTCTTGAAACAAAATAAATTTATCTCTGAATTTTTTAAACTGTGAGTCTAGAAATTTAAAAAGGCTCTTAAAAAGAAACGTTCAAAAGAATGAAATATTTATTTATACTTGCAGACAGTATTTATATATATACTTTCAAAAGATTGGCTTTGTGCTTATTTATATCTTATTCTTTGATTTCAGTATCGAGCCGACCGGAGGTTATTTATTTCATTAATAAAATGTCTTTTTTCTTACCGTTAATAAGTCGTTACAGATGTAAGGTCTCTTATCTCGTCGTAGCTGATTTATAATCACTCATCTCGTCCTATCTGGTGTTTAATAGTTTATCTGATCTGAATTGGAGTATGATTATTTTCCTCCTTGTAACTGGCGTTTCATCACTTTTGTAAAGACCATGATAACCTGTACCAGTGATGCACGGGAAATAAATTATTTTTAAATATTAGTAAATGCAGTATTCTCAGTTACACTTGTATTTATTTTTGTAAAATCAATCTTTACAATTTATTTTATTGTCGTTTGGAACCCGCGCTATAGTCGTGTGTGTGTGTGTGTGCGTAGGAACGAGGGTAATGGGAAGAGAGTAATTCGGCGACATTTTTTTTTTTTTTAATTGTAAAAAAAGCAAATATAATGTAAATTGGTTTCACATCACCTTTTCTTTTCGTGAGTCCCTTAAAACCCCAAAGTGTGTTCCCCTGTTTTTCTTTTTTTTTCTACAACTATGGCACCGTTTGTGTAACACTAGGCTATATTTTACATAATGTATGTTGACAGTATCGTTTCTAATTTTTGCTGAGAACGGAACTTTCTTAAACGGGAATTCAAAGACTTCTCGGGTGAACAAAGACTTAAAGCTTCATGTTTTCGCCTTGTGCGCTCTAACCTGGACCAATGCAGTGTTATTTGGGGGGGGGGGGTGACCTTTAATAGGAGAGTAAAACTAAAATTCTTGAACAGATTCATACCAAATTTATTTCTAAATTACGTTAAAGAAGTATTTACGATTCCTTCAAAAAATTTTCTTCATGTTTATGCAGTTTACACGTTTGCAGAAGGATTCTAGTTTCAAATCTTCTCTTGAACTTTTCTGTCTTCTGTTTTCTTTTTCGTTTTTGTAAAGTACTTTTTGATTTAATAAAGTGTACTGAATTACACAATCGTATCCAATTTTTTATGCTAAAAGGTACAAAACTTATCTACCTTCCAAAAATGTTTGAAAAGTGCAACTATAATAATAAAAAAAATTCTTTTTAGAAATTTCCGTGCTCAGCCAGTATAGTCTTGGACGTTTTTTGGCTTTTGTCGAATGTCTTTTCATCCATAAACTCATCACTTTTTACATTGAAAATGGCGTTCCCTGTAACGCCGAAAAACGTGTCTGCTGTAATTGGCAAATTTGTGCTTTTTTTAACGTTGTTTTTCTTACTTTACGCCCATTGTTTATTTAATGCTTTTTTTTTCTTTTTGTTTTTAAAATTCTTCTTATTGCTAGTTTGACTTATATTCTTCTTCGCCATGTTTCTGTAAATACATTTTTCTGCTGTGTCAGTGTGTAACATTTTAAAAATTAAACATATGAATAAATCACTCTTTAATTTTCTCAATTATTGTTTCAGTAACTTTAAAGCAAAGTATAGCGTAGTAGTCACAATGTATGATATATATGACTCCGGTAACTGATCTTTTTGCATCCATGTGAGAGCAAATAGAAAAGGCAGTTAAAAACATTTACACAAAAGAAAGAATGAAAAGTAAAAGAAAAGAAAAGAAAGGAAATAAATCAAATGGAGTTCGTTACAGGCAGATTAAAAGTTTTAGAATCAATAAAGATTTGTTGTCGGAAATGTTACACATGTTGAACAGTTTTATGGTTTCAAAATCGACACTTGCAAAAACTGTTCAGAACTCCAAACATGGAAACAACCAACACCTTCTAGATTTGGAGCAAGCCACCAACGGGTTGCTCTCAGCTATGATTGCGCAACGTAGGTAGGCTGACGAAAAATCATCCGGAGTAGCTATTTTTCAAAATAAATCCTAATCCGATAAAAAGAGACAGTTTGGCGGTATTTTACTGTTCACTGCACTGCGCATACTTTGCTCAGATTCAGCTAAAGCGATTCAACTATTTGGCGAGGGATATTGCCGTTAATGTTTACCAACACGTGCCTTTTCACTCTCGTATAGAAAGACAAGTTATGCTAAAGAAATTAAGTTAATCGTCAAGTTTAAAATTACTAAGTAATACTGATAAAGTGTCGAATGGTTTTCAAGTGTGTTGTGCTCAATGGGGTCGTTTCCTTCAGTAAAAAGTACTACTTTTAGTCACTGAAATTGATAGAATAAGCGAAAATAATAATATGGGCCCAGAAAACACTTTCATTTTCCCAACAGTTATTTTTTAATTAACTTGATAACGTCACAAATGATGCATTTTGGCGCATCTTTCTACAGCGTTTCCACGTTATGATAATCAAGAAGCGAATTAAACATTGCACTCAACGCTTGCTCTCAACCATATCGTTGCCAATACATGCGAGTAAAGATGCGAATTAAATATTTTGCTCTGTGAGTGGCAACACTGAATGGCATTTCATCATTTGTGATGTCATTGGCAGAAATGTAAACAATGAAAGCGCCCCGATTTAAGTATTTCTTTTTAAAAATATTAAACTTAAGCAAATTATTTAAAAAATGGTCAGATGCTACGTTTTTAAACATGCTTCTTTCAGAAAAAAATACTTTTAAATTTTTGGAAACTACCCCATTGCCGAATAAATTATGAGGCAACGGGCCATAAGTCTCTATATTTGATTTTCTGAGAAATGATGACGTTCGTCAAAAGTGGATCTTTGCTATTTCAAGTAACTTTGAAAGAGTAAGTAAACGTTTTTAAAGTGCGTTATTAAATTGAATTATGTTCATTATATTTTAAACCTAAGCAAAATTTGAGCTCGATGAATTTAAAAAGTACAATGAAGTAGAAGTAGAAGTTACGACTGAACGGGATTTAAAACTGTCAGCTAAAATTATGCCTGCAATTGTTTATCCTGTTGGTTATTGTTCCACATCAAAATTTCCAGCAGATTGCCCTTCATACAAATCGTTGTTGTCAAGGTATATTAGACCATACATTTTCATGTAAATGATATTTTAATGCATCATCAAGATCGATGCTTACTAAAATATCTATCAGATGATATAATCACAATTTCCTTGTATTGCTATATAACAATTTCGACATTATCATCTGATAATGAGGACAATTTTCTAAGAGTTCATAATCAGAGAGTTGTCTTTTTGCATGTAATAAAAAATATACTAGAAAAATAAGAAAAGTACTTTCCTTTTGATTATTATGAAACTATTCATTCTGCAGTGTATTGTGAAAATACCAATTAATATATTTCTAAATGACTAGTGTAAATTCAAAAATCGCAGCATTTCTTATACATCCCACACAAAAGCGAATGAGAGAAAATAAAAAACTAATGAAATCAAATGAAAATCAAATTTTATTTGCAGAAACTTTTAGAAATTTTGTAGTGGAACCTCTAGATTTATATTTCAAGAGTTGTGTTTAATTTTTTCGTTGAATTTTCAATGTGATAAAACATTGGTTTTTTTTATTAATGTCAATTTATCATTTCTAACAATAATTATTTATTTTATATGGCTCTAATGTATGTTTCCCAATGTTATGAATAAGGAGGCATTGAATCCTGATCACAGTACTAAAATGTATAAATACAAGCAAAATATTTTTAATTCTAATAAAAAAAACATTCATTAATTGTATAAATGGTCTTTTAAAATTAAAAAACTGTTTTTTATATTTTATTTAAAAAAAATTTTGGTTTTAAAATTTATTTAAGGCGAAAATTTTTGAAAGTTGAAACATATTTTCTTGTTGCCGAACCTTATTTAAAAAAAAAAAAAAAACAGCATGGATTTTTATTTAAATCTAAATGTATTGCGCATAAAGAGAGAATAGTTTTTTTTCATTAATCTTTTTTTAGTATTGCTGGTTCGTAGGTTCGAATTTAAAAGCAACTTTGTTCAAGTACAGTGAAAAAAGAAAGCCTTTGAAAACGCCCACAGATATATGTTTTCTTAAGCTCAGTCTTGAAACTGATTTGTTAAATTGATTGACAGTTCATTTATTCATTCTTTATGCCAACAATTAAAAATCAGAGGCATTTAAAATGCATAGTTACTATTTTTATTTTCATTGCTTCTGGCAACAATTAAAAATCAGAAGCAAAACGCAAGATTATGACAGATAATGTAAGTTAAGAAATAGTCTTTAAAAAATATGAATAAATACACATAGATTGAACGTACATTACATTGGTAATTTTTATGACAATGCATATAATTAAACTATTCAGTACTTCTTTCATCAAAAAAAGGGGGGGGAGGGTAAATAATATTTTTTGAAGCGAATAAGTTTACTAATTTTGAATTTTGCTTCAGTTAAAAACTTGCTTCCTTTTAAATGAATTAATAATTTTCCTTTTTCTACTCGTTAAACTAAGTGAAAGGGAAAAACGTAGAAAAGTGATTTTGCAATATATATATATATATATATATATATATATATATATATATATATATATATATATATATATATATATATATATATATATATATATATATATATATATATATATATATATATCGGCGATTCTAAAAGCTTACTGGTATAATATTACAAGAAAACGATGTAAAGGAAAAAACTATGAGTGAGTCGTGCTTTCGTAGTCCTACGGCTTGTCCCAGTCTAGAAGGTGTTGCAGCAACACACGTAAAAAGATCCTCTCGTTTTACTGAATAAAAACCATAATATTGTGTTTCCGTTTCCAGCGGAGGCGTAGTTTATCAGTAATCGCTTCTTAACAATAATTACAACTGCTAGCATTGTGAAACCAGAAAATGTAAAGTAACTAAAAACGTCAATCTAAGTTTAAAAAATTAAAAAAAAATGTTGTGTGTATTCTGTGTAGTAGTTGTTTCTAGTGTAGTTTGCGTACTTGTTCAGCACTATTTGTACAGATAGTGCATTCCTCAGAGATTGGCACCTATTTTTGAATGTGTTACCACTATCAACGGATGCCATTACTACTTCAAAATTTTCACGTCCAGTTATCATCAGATGGGTGCATCAGGACTTTTATGATGCGAATTATACAATGTCTAAGCCAAATAGGTACTCAAGGGAAAGGGATCTTTAGTCGAATACGACATTGACGCTCGCGATTTTTTGCATCTTCAAAATCCTTCAGCTTACAGCAGGTTTGATTTCGCAATTTCGGTCGCAAGTGACCAACGCTGTACCACAAAGCCATCCTGCCGGTCACTACACATCATGCTTTATTTGAAGATTTCAAGTAACTAATACATTCATGTAACAAATTAATTTTTAAATTGGAGATTAAATTTATGAATTTAGTTACAATAACTTATTTTACCTAAATTAAGAAAAGTTAAAAAAAAAAAAACTAAATAATTTCCTTGAAAAAATAAATTTAATCCTTTGAACACCGACCTTAATCAATCAAGAACAGTTGGCAGTCCTTAGCTGATCCAAAAAATAAATAAATAAAGTAACAGAATGAAGGATCAATATCAGTAACGATATGCTACTTATTTATCTTTCTTTCCAACACAGGTAGCCTCTTAATTCTTTAATTACCACTTTAAAAATTACCAAAGGATAAACTCTGAAAAATAGCAATTTATCTCCTTCTATTAGTTTTCATTGGTTCTTGTTCGTCTTGTAAAGGAGGGTCATGATGACCGTGTTCTGAGTCTTGCCTAGGGCACGAGATCGCTTATTGCTCTTCAATAGGACGGTTTTAATTCAATAGAGGCTCTCCAGTCGGGAAGACGTAATTGCAGGCTTCACCCGAGATGATGAATCGTGAAAAGGGGAGATGAAGGTAGGAGGAACCTAGGAGGAGCACGTTTACGGTATACCGAAGTGTTTTCATCGAGAAGAAAGTATACGGGGCGGGAAAAATGCTCATATGCGACAAGGCTAGCTTTGCTTTCAAGAAGGAAGCAATGAAATGAGCTTGTTCCCGATGAGCAAAAGTGAAAGGAAATGTTTTCTTCCTGAATGGATATTATTTCTTAAATTGGAACAGTGGTTTCCAACCGTGGCGCGGGCCACATCCGACCCGCAATGCTGATCATTGTGGCTCGTTGTTTTGTCCAACGTTACTAATTAAAACACACCATTAGAGACAGTGTCACACATTTTGAGCCAAATATTCAATAATTGGTTTCTGAAAAGCATGCATTTAATAAAATAAGCTTCAAAGTAATGATAACAACAATTCTTAGTTTGTAATATCTCATTTTTTTTCCATACTGTCCGATGTAATTTAGAAAATAATTTAAAAATTTGAATCTGTATATATATATATATATATATATATATATATATATATATATATATATATATATATATATATATATATATATATATATATATATATATATATATATATATATATATATAATAGCAATATAATATTGAACAAGAAAGAACGGAAATTTGAAAGAACGAAAATTTGAAAAAAAAATCCAAAATACCCTGGGGCCTCATCGGGGGGGGGGGGGGACTCCCCAAGGGGGTAGGAAAAAAACCATGAGATGTTTCGTGAGTGTTACTGGTGAAATTGCCTAAAAAGCAGCAAGTCACCGATATCTCACAAAACAAGCAATAAGGGGTACTGAAAGTTCAGAATATAAGCATGACAAAAAGTAATTAAATTGAACATTTACTAACCAAAAAAACAAGCTTTACAGAAAGTTAATTACTACAATTTCACAACTAATTTAAACGACAAGAGAAAAATTCACAAATTATTAGTCTTGATTGCGGTTGATTTTCTGTTTTCCAATTTCAGAACTTTTTCTTTATGTAGCTGAATACGCGATGAAATTATCCTGAGAATTTGAAAAATTGCTAATCAATAGAAGATTACAAAATTGAAAAAAAAAAAAAAAACCATTCGTTAAAGAATGTGAAAAAACAGAGAGAGAGAGAGAGAGAGGGGGGGGAGGGAGGCTTCCACCTCCCTTAATTCAGAAGACTTGATTTCGATGACGAAATCAGTCATGTTTGTAACACAGTAGTACTGAACTAAAATTTCTATCTGCGTTACAATGTAGCACAATTTGATTTTCATGCATAGACTCCAAAGAGGGGAAAGGTTTCAGGAGGCCCTTAAGTTCCCTTATTTTTAAATAAGGGAACTTAAGGGCCTTCCGTTATTTTTAAATAAATTTCCCTCAAAAGAAAAACTAATTAAGTGTATTAAAAACGCAAAGGACAAATTTTCTTTAAAAAATTGCTATTCATTATTTTATGAATACTGCGTTGAATAACTTACTTTTCCCCACATTTTTTTGAAACTTGCTAGTTTATTTTTTAAACGGAGTGTAGTAAGAACTCTTGGGGTTTAAGAAGTAAAAGACTCCAAAAGAGTTTTTGATAAACTTGTCTGAGAGAAAACATTTTAAAATAAACTTTACTTTCAAATTTTACGAAACTTTAAAATGCTTGAATGTTTCGGATTTCAATCACTTGTTTTTTGAAAAAATTATAAGGACAGGCATTTCTTTTGAGATCCCCTCTAAAATTTGCATATTTATTTATTGGACATAATTGATTAAAGAAATTAAAAAGTATAACGCAATACGATTGTACTCTTTATCTCAGTCTGTCATCATGCTCATGACAAATAAAGAAACTATCTGAATTTGAAAAGGAGGAAATTATTGCTTGCAGAAAATTTGGAATGGTAGACGTGAAACTGCTGGTAAAATAAACAAATCTAAACCTGTAATTCATAACTTTTTAAAGAATAAAAATGAATGTGACGAGAAAAAACATTCAGGAAGGCCTCTTTCCTTTTACCTCACTCCAGAAACGTGCAATCGTATGTAAAGCTTGCTTTATGAGCCTAAGTTCTATGCAAATTAAAGCGGAAATTAATTTACCAAGCACTTGCCGAATAATGCGTGATGTTCTGAAAACAATCCAACATTAGATATCCTAAACTACGGTCACGTTTACCACTTGTAGAACTTTCAAAAAAAAAAAAATTGCATTGAAATTCGCAAAGAAACAGGTTTTCTTTTATCTCGATAGAAGTTTTTCATATTTTCTAAAAAGAAAAATATATATATTAAAAAAATAAAATAAATAAATAGTTTTAGTTTGGACGGATCAAACGGTTTTTGCCATTGAAGGTATGATGTGGATATGCAAGGAAAAAGAACCATTATTTTCAAAATGCTGATTCAGAGGTGGCTCTGTCCCTAATAAAATAAATAGTCTCCATTCAAAGTAGCACAAGTTCAGAATCATGTCTTGATATTCTAACTGAAATATTTTTACCCCCCCCTCCCTTATCACTGATGGTGATCAGAGGTTCCCCGATGGGAGGCCACAGGAGGTCACTGTTGAACTCCCAAAAATTTCCTTTGCCGGAAAATGTTGTCTGACGAATCGGCAAAAATATCATCATTCGGCAAAAGTTGAAGTTCTATTCAGCAGAATAATCAACATTCGGCGAAATTTGGAGTTCCATTAGGAAAAAAAAAATACATTATTAGGCGAAACTTAAGTTCTATTCGGCAAAATCCAGGCTAATTCTGTGAAACTTTTAAATAGGTTTCTAAAAAAGGAGGGTTCGGATCTTTGGATAACGGTTCTTTATGAAGCATGCACAGTGACCAATTATTTCTTCGTTGCTCAAGGAATATGAGTCTTCTGTGGTTAAAACTAACTGCTAGATTCAAAATGTGTCGGAGAAGTGCAACCGTAATAAACTAATCAGAGCTAATGACTTTTCTAAATCGTAAAAGTTTCAGCCTGCAGTGACACACTTAAAACAGACCAGCAAGAAGTAAAAAATATTACATTTACGTATTTCATATTACAAAAACGAATGAAAATAAAGAAACTATTTTCAAAACTTATAATATGTTTTATATCTGATAAAACATATATCTGATAAAACATTTCTAGGGATGATGTCTCATCCCTAAAAAATACATACTTTTAAGCCACACGCACACACACACACACACACGTTTTTCTAAGCACAAAACTAAGGCCTAATGAGTAAAGCCTGCTCATTAGAATAAAAGTTAAATGGTGCTATGTTGACACCCCATTTAGCGGTGTATTCACATTATGAAGTTTTTCCACTGTGCAACGTCTAAGATTAATAAAAACGTCTAAATTGGTG
This sequence comes from Uloborus diversus, assembly GCF_026930045.1. Lineage (NCBI taxonomy): Eukaryota > Metazoa > Arthropoda > Arachnida > Araneae > Uloboridae > Uloborus > Uloborus diversus. The sequence goes on along the minus strand of NC_072731.1, from coordinate 77,868,324 downwards.
TTCAAAAAATTAATTATTTGCTTACATAGAAGAGAGTAATTGGAAGGAGGAGGAGGAACATAATTTCAGAGTTTTCTGAGGGGGGGGGGGTCAAAGGGCATAAAATCAATGCATTTTACAGGAAAAAAAAAACAACAAGAGAGAAGCAAAAATGAATAATCACATTATGTTTCTAAATTTCAGGGAGTCAACTGAGCCCCCTGATTGCCCAAATGACGGACCTGGAGGATGCGGGGATTGCTACCAAATTCAAAATCCGAAGGTATCGATAACATCTTTCTCCAATAACGAGTGCTCGAATTTCTTCTTCACTGTCAACCAGTTTCTTTCGCGAGGGCCATTTTCTGTTAAATCCGAGATCATCTTCCGTGTCCCACGAGGAAGCAGAGAACGGTCCATAAAAAAGGAAAGGCAGCACAAATCTTCACTTCGGAAGAAAAGAAATTGCCAAGTCGACCCTTTAACGAGCAGCAGAATAAGGTTATCGAGCCGAACACGAGCCTTAACGAGCTGGTTCAGAGTCGTGGATAACGGATCTGCGCCCTGTCCGTTCCGCTGTGCAAAGGTCGAGGTGAGATGGACTCGCTCTAAACAAACTTGTATCTACCTGAGGAATGAGAAAAACCAGTCCTCGGGACCATATTTTATGGCTCTCTATTGAAGTTTTTTTTTTTTTTTTTTTTTTTCAACGCTCGATCTTTATGGAAGCTGATTCCCAGGGCTATTGTGACTGTGAGTTGCATCGCTGGAAGCATTTTTATATGAGTGCTAGGCAATTTAGTTAGCAGTTTTGCAGTTGCTCATAGCTTGATTGTGGTCAAACCAAAACACGGTTGCAAGATATTTTTAAATTTTTTAACTCTTTGAAGTATTTTAAAACTTTTCTACTAATTTAACCCTCATGTTTTTAAGAATCATATTTTTTATTGTATTACAGAGAGCTGGATCAAGAACAGGGTCCGATTAAAAGACGGCCTCACAGATCCCTGGACTTTTCCACACAAAGTTCTAAGGATACCATAATAACTTAAATTTTTCTCTTCCTTTCTTTTTTTTAAATTTTTTCAAGCACAAATCACATAAAGTAGCAACATTTCGTCTCCGTGCCGATTTCATCCCACTAAGTTTCTCTGGTCTGACAGTGTCGCTACCGGCGATATATTTCTTTTGGTTGCGGTCAAGAGCTCTATTTATCTATCGTACTTTTATGAGAGTATTCCGCTGCGTTGCCGCTTGGGAGCACTTATTTCGATTTTTGAAAACATGACTTATCGTAATTGCTCTTTTGAATTTATTCAAATGTGTGTAATTGACACATCTGTTTCGGGCCAAGCTGTAAATGAAATGATCCGAGCGTTTTGCTACGGTTAAATTAATTTCACGTAGAGCAGGAAGGCGCCATATTGGTGAATATGATGTTCCTGTTTTCGTCTTCTACACAAGATTGGAGTAAAAACGTTGATGCAGAGTATCCTATGTGCCAAAAACGTTTTTATGAAGACTAACAGGAATAAATATAGGCACGTTGCCCTCAATGCACGTCGAGACAAACACAAAATATGATCCAGGTCGAAGAACAAACAAAAAATCATTTGTGTCACTAGGCTTTAAAAAATCAATCTTACATTTGTTAAAGTATTGAGTAAAAACATGCGTAATCTGTGATGTTTTTCTTTTATACAATTCCTAATCTGTATTTATTATTACATATTATTACCAGATTTTTAATCCATTATTACCTCTTTTAGAATGTGTTTTGGAGGAGGACAAAATAAGACAACAATTTTAAGTTCTTGAAAAATGGCATTTTTATTTATTTATTTATTTTTAACGGAAAACAAAATTACATTTAATGTATTTACTATTAAATACCATGTTCAGGCTTAGTTGGTGGTGCTACATAAATGTTTTTTGATTAATTGATCGTAACATATGTTAATCAGAGACTAAAAAGCTCGGGGGGGGGGGGGGAGGGGCGGACGAAGTATGGCTCAACTTATTTTTTGTACTATACCTTAGACTTCATTTAGTAGCACAAGTACGTTACTTAAAAGTATTAAACTCATCACTTTATGACGCATTATCTGCCGAGTTCTGGTTTAAAGTATGCAAAGTTATGACAGACAATTGAATTAACCAAACTTATAAACATAATGTGGTGGAGTGCATGCTTTTCGTGGGCAATAAAATGACAGCTTTGTCATTTTGCTGCTAAAAGGATCTCTACAGAAAAGAATGAATCACAAAAAAAAAAGACAAAATCCATTCGTCTCGACTAGTTATTAAAATAATAGGTATCATACCAAGAATAGTAAAAATCAAAATAAAAATTTATTTCATTTTTATGATTCACGAAACATTGAAATTTAGCATCATTTCCAAAAAGTTGGCTTAAATTCCCAACACACTGAATGTCAGCATTGAAAGAAAAACCATTATACAATGCATGAATATCCCTAAATTCTTCAACAATGAAGGTCAGGATTTTTTTGTTTTCCCCTCCAGAAAAAAAACCAAGTTATAATCGCAAGATAACGCTCATACCACGAGCTGGTATTTTGTTGCGTGACAAAGTCCCAACTCTCATTTTGTCCCTGCGGGAATATCGGTTCTTTATACATTTACGTTCCTGTTGGTGAAATCTTAGTATGCGCAACACCATGCGGAACTTCTGGATGTAAGCAGTCACATGAATAGCTTCACGTGAGGAAACGCATTTCATCCATAAACTGGGCTATTCACGTCTTCCAGAAGAATATTGGATGATTTAACGCTGTCCCCTCGGCAATGTTCTACCGTTTTGAGAAGAAAAACTGGATTCCCAAAATCTCACCACGTCCTAACAGAACTGTATTAATAAAATATAAAAGTTGTTTTTTATTTCTAAAGACTATTATAAGGTCCACACCAAAAGGTCTGTATGCTCGAACTCAAGAGTAAATTCGAACAAGTGTATTGGGGGTAAAAAAAAAGCTTCTGAATACGCCCACGAATATACGCCTGCTTAAAATTCAGCCTTGAAGTTAATTTGTTAACAATTCATTTATTCGTTTTATTCATTGTTTTTGGCAACAATTAAAAGCAGGAATAAAAAACGCAGGCATTATGACAGAGAAAGTAAACTGAGAGTAAATAAAAGCTTAATAAAAAATGCTCTTGCATTTTAAGAACTTAATACGATAGACTTTTTAATTTACTGAAAAAAAAAGTGTTAATCAAATTGTCCGAAATCGAACACAAAATCAATAGAATTAGCTCAATAAATCCTGTAAATTGTTTATGCAAGAACGTCATATTCAGCTATTTAGATTACAACATATTATCATAAAAGCTAAAAGGTAACCAAAAAAAACAATTCATTGAAGCATCACTTTAATGTCTGAATACTTATTAACAATCCATCAAAATTCAAATTTGTTAACTAGCTTCTTTAACGTATGCTAGTAAAATTCCTTAAACTCCTGTTATTGCAGGAAAGTATTATGATTTTAGAAAAATCCTTAAAGTTTTCCAAAATGATATTAAAGTTCACATTTTTGTTTGAAGATCCTTCTGTTTTCTAAATAGAAAGTGGAAACTTCAAAAGAATAAATAGGTAACTTAAATAGGGTACGTAATGCTAAATATATATTTCAATAAACAATTGCGTAACAAAAAATAAATAAACTAAATTATACATTAATAATGATTACAAAAAATCAAAAGAAAACTTCCAAACAATTTTTTCTCATATGTGTATGTTGGCTCTGTGTGTTAATGAACGACAGCTTTTTGATGCATTATTTTCCTGTAATACAACAGAAGCGTTATTTAACAGAAGTATTCCTTTTTTCCATTGCTAGATTTCCTGTTTAAATCCCCTATTAAGCTTGATTCGTGCGATTTTTTTGTTACTCTTTTTGAAAAAGAGTTATTTTGTATTTAATAATGCTATTTATGAGTTCTTACATTTCATATCATTAAATAAATGCGAACCTTGTGTTAAGTAAAAAAAACAAACAAACATTTATTTTTCAAATACCTCCTAAGAACGAATGAATTAGTAACGGCGCGATTGCGTTTTTAGCAACAAAACAAAAATTCAAACTACACTGCCATTATATTGTTCTTGCAAATTAAAATATTTTCGTTATTACTTTGTACAATAATATTATACAAGTTTCGAGATAAATGAACACAATAAACAACAAATCAAAAACAAATTGAGCACATTTCGCTCATAGCCATCAAGTGTTTTCATAACAAGTACGAAATTATGCCATCAACCCCACATTTGTATTCATAACTACTCTAGCTCTGAGAAAGGACAGATTGAATTCTCTCGAGAACAATTTCAACGCTTTTGCTGCTATATTACTACGTTGCTCGGCAGCGCTTAGCCTCGTAATTCCAGCTTTCAAGAGGCAAACTCTTTTAAATAACAGTCCTTTCTTCTCAATTTTGTTTTTGCTTATTTGCCGATGCAGAACTCTAACATATTAAGAGTATTCAACTGTTCACCTCTGCTTGCCCACCGATGCAGAGCGCTCCTCACCGAGGAACGCCCTTTTAATGCGTGATGCTTTGACAGCATCACAAAGCTTTCCGTTTTGTACGCGATTTAAAAGGTTTGACTTGGTATAAGAGAAATTGTTAGAATTTCGCTTTTACCGTTTTGTATGTGAATTGCGTTTGTGAATTTACGTTAGTGCATGACAAAGAATTTAATCGAATGCGATATTTTTACGATTAGGGGACGTCCACAAATGATGTCACGCTTGGTGGGCATTCGTGAAATTGTGAGTTTGTGACAAGGGGGAGGAAGAAGGTAATAAGAAGTGTGACATCACATTTTTTTTATCACAGTGTGTTTATGAAAACAGTAACAGGTGACAAGGGGTGAGGTAAAGGGTTACACTTTGTGACACAGGATTAGAGGGAAGTCAAATGTGTTGAAAAAAGTGTAATGTCGTTTATGGACAGCCCCTTCATCGAATTTTGGTGCATTACTAGGAGGGGCGGACCTTATATGTTGCTAGATCTATTTTCGATACTTCATTCAATTTTTAAGTTTATGCTTCACCATGTTTTCAAAAATATATAAATAAATAAACTGGGTGAAAATCATTAACAGTCCTGATGCATTTTAAAGGGGGTTCTTATAATCATGTAGAATTCTGGGTATAAAATACACATGTTCAATAGCGTTTGTTTTGACAAACAGTTACTTAAATAAACCATACGTAGCTTAGCTTCGAGATCAACCTTTCTTGCAATTATGAAGCTTTTCCGAAATCTTTATCGGAACTAGAAGGTCGCCCCTCAAGGTATGACGGGTGAAAATTGCTTCTACATTTTAACGAAGCCATTTCCTGTTTGATGATAGTTTGATGATTGAAATTGTAACCCTAACTCCAGAGGATTAACCCTAAACTCCAGTAAGTAGCGTTCATTGTTGACCATTTTTTCGTTTCTTCATTCTCCTGAAATGACACAGTCTTACCAGCAAAACACTTAAGTTACCTGATCGAGTTCAGCCTTGTCATAATAAAGCCTTTCCCCACATCTTAAACAGTACCAAAACATATTATTAAATTATCATGCCGTGGCGCGAGTTTCATTGTTGAAACTCGCGGGTTACTCGAACATTGGCTATTATATATATATATATATATATATATATATATATATATATATGAGAATTTTTGTTTAAACAGCAAGCTTTTTATAAAATTTATAATGCATATAGTGATCTATTTAACTATCAATCCGCTAAAACGTTTAAGTGTAAATAATAGAGTGTAAATATTTAGTGTTGTTTTAATTATTTTTTAAAAATTGAGTCATCGAGCGTAAAATCAAACACAGTAGTACCTTCTTTAAGGGACACCTTCGACGCAGGCACACCTCTGTTTAAGAGAGCTTTTTTAGGTCTCAGTCCCTTTGAATGGGGGCCCTTCATGCATTTTCCTCTAATTAAGGGACACTCGGCTTAAGTGAAAGTCACAGAAATGATAGTAATAATAAAGATGATGATGATTTAAAAAAAATTAACATTAAATTTGCTTGAAGGTTCACCTTTTGTCTAAAAGTTTGACTGGTAAAAATTTAACATTGATATGCACAGAGAAGCAAGTTAATTCTATAAGTCTTACTGAAACCTACATGCATACTTTTCCCTCTCATCAATTTATACATGTGGACTCAGCACCGACGAATGCCCATGACACGTTTCGTATAGAAGACTTAAGAGCAAGAATCTGAGAGAGTGTAACGCTTGTGATTCATGACATCTCAGACTTTATTCCAAAAAATCCCAATTATTACTTATCTTGTTAAAAGCCCAAATCCAGAAATTTTTGTTCTGAAGTGGAGTTGTTCAGTTTTTACTGGCCCCTAAAAGTTAAAAATTGATAGGTTTTACTTGACCCTACTTTGTTGCTTGGTAAAAACTTTTTTTTTTTTAATCAATGCAGCTTTAAAACAAAAACGCTTAGAAATAGACTAAGAAAATCATACTTCGTTTGAAGACTTTTGTTTTGTATAATTTTGAACAGCATTATTCAGTACGAATATATGCAATTTATGATATAAGTATTAGTCACAGCACAATTCAGATTATTCTATTAATATTTCTTTTCTGCTTTAAATGCGCTGCAATCAATTCAGAATTCAAAAACTACTGACCGGCGATGTCCAAAATTTAAATAATACCGAAGGAAAGCCATCATGCTTATTATGCAGATAGTGAAAGAACAATTTCTCTTCAAAGAATTCCTTTTGGTAGTTAAAGTTTAAAAAACAAAAAATCGCCCGTTGTGACGTAAACAAAGGGGGTAGACCGACGAGTGAATGAACCGACCCCAGTGAACAAACAGGAGCAGTTCGTTTAAATTTTTGACGGTTATTATTTTTGCTTTAAATTTACTAATGGGGCTGAAAAAAAAAAAATGCGTCTTTTTCATAGACTTATTAGGTCGCACACAGTTTCATAGTTAGAGCATAGAACAGAACAGTGATTTGGTTGTTTTCGATCTGTGATTTGTTTTAACTAACGTATGAACTCGGAGGAAAACAATGATCTCAGTTTATCACGTCAAGTTTGCGAGGTATAAAGGGCTCAAGTGAACGATTAAAAAAAAAAAAAAGGATATTTTAGAAAATATGGGATATAAATGAAACGCTTTTTTAGGGAAGCAACAATGACATACATTACATATCCAATACAAAAATTTACCATTTATTATTACTGATGAACATGGTATTATTAATGCTGAAAGTTAATTTTTTTTGCAACAAAAATAAAATGAATTAATATTTGTCAAAAATGTATTAATATTTTTTGTAACGAAAAACATTTTATTTTAATTTTAAAAGGTTCACGTCAGCCAATAGAAGAGCAGATTAGCTTCCTGAGATAAGTACTCTTCCACGAAAAGAGGAGCACTCAAATGAGGGTGTTGAGAGTAAAAACACCGGAAGTGGTAGAAGAAACATAGTTTTCAAATCAGTTTGCCTGTTTTACTCTAAAGCAGCTCAAAAATCGAACTCAACTGAAATTGCGCAAGATATTCGTGGGGGTGAGTACTTCAACTATAATTGGGGCAAACCTAACCCAGGCAGTTTTGTGAAGGCTACGCAGATTCTAATCACAATATTACGACTCTGCCAGATTAGGTTTTCCCCAACTTTGGGCAAAGTGAAATAGTTAAGATAACTTACCCTTTTCCAAATGAACAAACTGGAAATTTCTTTTGAAAATTATAGTACATAAAGAAAGAATAATGCAATAATATAATGAAACTTGCATTTGAAACATTATTTTTTACCTTTGGTAGTAAATTTGTACATTCGAAAAATTCGGAATATTTGCACATTTCTTTTTTATGGAGTAAAATGAAAAATAAAATACTTTTCTAATGAAGTATAGTAATCAGATTATTAACAAGATTTTTGATCAAATTAATATGTAACTAAAACATTTAATGAACAAATGAACAGATAGTGAAACTATAAATGAATAAAAAAGTAAATTAATTGAGTAGTACATGACAATATATGAGTGAATAAAATAGTGACTGAATAAGAAAATGAGTGAATGAATAAATAAGTAAATTTTCAAATGAAGGAATTCAAACAAAGTAATTAGTAAATAAATACGTAAGGTATTCATTCAAAAAATAAATTAATTAATAAAGGGAATGAACTATTCAATTTTGCCCCATCCACTTTGCCTCGCATGCACGTAACTAATTGGACGAAACATTTAAAATAAATATATGCATAATAATAATTAATTAAATATTGCTCTGAATATTAGTAGGTCTCAATTAATACCAAAAATGTTAACATTAAAAACTTTGTGGTTTTATAATAGGCGTATTTATTAACGTACAACAAAATATTATAATATGAGTATCAATTTTTGAAAACTGCTTATATTATCATGTGCTTTGATCTTCCAAGATAACTTTTTCCTGATTGGAGTAGCCTATATGTGTTACATATTTAAAATATTACCAAATAGGTGATGCTAAAAGCAGGGTAAATATTTCACCATGTCACTTTGTCCCACATTCCCCTCCATCGCCAACATAAAGAAATCGTTTTCAAAGAAATGCTGACAATTTGAAAAGCGCATATTTTCGGATGCTTACTATACATACAATTTTTAACCCATGGCATATTTCATCAATTTAACGTTTGCGGAGATATAGAAAAGCCATGCGCACAACGCTTTCTATCGAATTAAATCTGAAATCTCCGGTAATGGTGGAGTTTAGAAGGATGATACAAAGTATAGATCCGTAACGATTTGAAATGCAGCTGAGCGAGAAAAAATCCGGAGTTTTCGTTTATTCAAAACCACTCGAGTTTAAAAGCTTTCAGACGATATTACAAACACACGACAGAAAACATTATCCCGTTCGGAATTTTTCTCTGCATAAGTGATTTCGTTTATAAATAGAAAGTATGCAAACAAGAAGAAGAAAGTATTAAACTTTCCATTTCCGAATATTTCATGTCAATAACCGTAATTTTTAAACCCTCTTCTTCGTGTTACAGTTATAAACTATTTTCATAGCAGTCCTTTTCACAAACTCGGCCATTTTGCAGTCTACATCAAAGTCAAATTTTCGGGAGATAGGTCTCCAAAACATCCCATAGAAGAATTTCACTAATCTTAGAATCCTTTTGGAATATTTTGGAGACTTTTTAGACCAATGAATACGAAAGAAATTTCAAAATTGAAAAATGAAGGATTTAAAAATTGCTTATTTATTAAACTAAACAGCAATTAATAACGAGTAATATTTTGATGTGGAAATTTAGATACTAAAAAAACCATTTGGGAGAAAAGTTTCTGTAGAATTTCAGCGGAGCACTCTAATGACAAAGCAAAATTTCGCTTCCGAATCTCTGAAAATGCAGGTCTAGAAGCAGTTGCTATCTTGAGTTATAAATAATTGCTTGTATGTCGAACGAAAAATTGAGCAAATCAATTGATATTAGGTCACTTCCAAAGATTTGCATCAAATCCGCATTAGATTTGTTTAAGGTTTACTGTATTATTACACCAAGTTCACAAATCAGCAAAAGTAAAACAATGATATGGTAGAAAGCAGTACTAGTTACTAAAAACTAATTAATACATAGAGAATTGTTTATCATCCCTTTTAAATATTTTCCCGTAAGCGCACAATATCGGGCTATATTCAAGAAAGAAACTTATTCATGAATTTATATTTCTATCTTTTCTACCCACTCTCAATTGAAGTCTGAAACAAAATGAAATAATGTTAATAATAATATTAATCAGCGCGTAATTTACATGAGAGCTCACCGGAGCTCCTGTACTTTTTGATTTAGTGAGACTTTTTACATATTAGGTGGTAGGGTATCAAAGATTTAAATCAGTGGATTTTATCACGGCATGTGTCTCTTAATTTAAAAGGAAATCGTTGATTTAAATCAGTTTTTAACTACAAAAATAATCTTTAAAATTTTAACTTTCATTAGTTGTGTCACTTTTTATTTAGTACAACCTTCTTTTCTCAATATTGATTTTATCTCTAATGTTTATCCTCTTTTGAGCACTCTTATCTGTACCAAGTATGTCTAGTTACTCAGCCCGAAAACTCAAAATTTTAGTTAGTTGCTACTACCCAGTAGACACTTTTAAATTAATCACCATTTTTGAAGCTATGCTTCTCATCACACGTTGGCGACGGAATGAACTGGAAATAATCATTGAGAAAAAAACTTTCCTCCTGCTACCTTCAAAATGCATGCGTAGAGCTTTATTTATATAAACTTGTTTAACAATCCATCTAGAGCGAAGCCTCCGTGGCTCAATCGGCTAATGCGTTCAGCTGTTAACGTAAAGGCTACACTTCATAACATTATGTTCTATAACATAACAACTTTTTTGTTATCACGTCATGTATTTTTGTATTATTGTAAAGCTGCTATGTATTGTTTTTCTATCAATTGTGTCATATATCATATATTGGTGTTAAATTACTAGTGTTTTATGTGGCCAACGGGTCAAAATTTTTAATTTATATATATATATATATATATATATATATATATATATATATATATATATATATATATATATATATATATATATATATATATATATATATATATATATATATATATATATATATATATATATATATAGCTATCTCTGAACTGTTAAAACCGAGAAACCAAAAGCAATTGGTAGGTGCGGGTTTCCTTGTCTTGTAATGTTAACCGAAAGGCTGATGGTTCAAACTCACATGGGACAGTGATATGTTTTTTTAAATTTAATTAAAAAACAAAAATTGGCAGTCACGGGACTGGCTGATAGGAGCTATGCTGTAATTGAATAACCTAAGCTTATAATGTTGAAGATATATTGAAACATCAAATTGCATAAATTTTCAGTTAATGCATTCAAATTTACTAATTCAACATAATCAATTTCAACGTTATAAACCTATGTTATTCAATAAAAGTATAGCTTCTTTCGGCTTTTCACGCGAGTGCTTTTTTTTTTTTAATAACCCCTTTATCCAAGACTTATTATTTTCTTTTTACATTGAAACAATTAGGCGAAGACTCGACGCTAAAAGGTGAGTATGAAGACAAATGGCAAATGAGGCGTGTTTCTACACTGTATGCGCAATTGTATGAAATGGAAAAGAGAAAACAAACAAATTAATATTACTGTATCATCAATTCTTGTAAAAAATACATAAATAAAGCATGTTTATAAAATTAAAACCCCAAATAAGAACCTGAAAAATACTTTAAAATATTTATGAAATTATTAAGTTAAAATTTTTAAAAACGAATTGTTAAATGCAATTATATTAATTCGTAGAACCGCATAAATACGTTTAAAGGAAACTGGACAAACAAAATTAGGCAACTGTCTGAATCTAAAACATCAGTTCTTTTTTAAAGAGTAGTTTTACTTTAAAAAATATAATTTGAGAGTCTGATTCAGTATTTTTTAAAATTAATTAACTAATTTATTTATTGCGGGAAAAATGTAAATCAAACTTTTAAAAATATTTTATTTTTCATTCAATTTTAATTTGAATTTCAATTCCTAACTCTACCCAATTTGGTTATTTTTCTGTGTTTATAGTGTACTTTTATGCAATGTATAATTAATTTGATTTCAATCACAAGCACTGGCGTAGTCAGTCGGATAATTTTAATAACGCTGTTTTCACAGCTGTAAGCACCTCTCACATTTTTAGCCAGGACTACACCATTTACTATGCACTTACATTAAATCTAGTTTTATGTCACATTATAAAAAATTTTTGGGGAAGTATTATTAGAAATATTCTGTAATTGTTTTAAATACCAATTTCAAGTTTAGTTATACTTCATCTAAAGTGTTTCAAAAGATCATAAATACGTGATTTAAGTTTTTAAAAACATGGATATTTTTTCAAAAAAAAAAAAAAAATTGATTATAAATCTATTAAATAATCTGATTTTAGATAATTTAGCGATTTCATGCTAAAATTATCGAAAATCAGATTATTTACATTTAGGAAAAAGTTCTGAATATTCTACAGCTCCTACAGCTCATTTCTTAGAAATAAAGCCCTGATGTTACCCTGTAAAAAATTTTGTGTAACCTTACTCCGTAAAAGCGGCGGCAGCTTGCTGCCTCCGTAGGAATGGAGTAACTTAAATGATAAAACTGGTGCAACGTTACGCATCGCTCATAACGTTGCACTAGTTTTATCAGTTAAGATACTCCATTGCTATCCAGGCTGAATGCTGCCACCGTATTTACGGAGTAAGTTTACACAAATTTTGTAGTGTAACAACAACAACAGTAATAATGAAAATGATAATAATAATAATAACAATAATAATAATGATAAACTACTTTTCACAGATTACATCGTTCAAGGTCATTAAGGAAGCATTTAATTTAATAAAAAGAAAATTTAAATACGGAAGCATGGAAAAACTTACATCAAAATGCTTCGAAACTCATTCCATTAGCGTAATACACTGAGTGGTAAATGAAATAATGTAATCCACAGATTTTAACTATATCTGATGCGCATCCAAAGATGCTCCACTGATTCCAATGGCTGTGGCAGCTTAAAGAGTTAGAAAACCTCACGTGGGAGAATCTCACGCCTGCGACTGAAGGCAGACACTCGCGAAGTTTCAGAATTCGGCAGATTAATTCGTTTTTTCGTGAACAAGATGGGGTATTTAACATGTCGTTTGATACATTTTAATCTCACCTGAAAACCGGGGCAATAGGTAACACTAGATCATTAGCGTGCACGCCGGATTTAATATTTAGATCGAGAAGATAGAACGCTAATTCGTTTCACAGAATACGATTTGCTTAAAGCTCGAGAAAATGATATCTGTAATTAGTCATGTTTTTATGAAAATCAGCCTTTGAAGGGAGGAGGATGAGAAAAGAATAAACAGCGCTTAAAAAAAATCCCTCATGGAGATGTTTTAAGGCGTTGATCTTTTTTTAAGCGTTTTTGACATTGATCACCGAACTATGCCGGAGCAGCAGGGGTGATGGAGGAATAAGGTAACGACACCAGTAACAGACAGTCGTAAGTTTGGATTTAGATAATAAGAATTTTAGGCGGGTGAAACTAATGTCGATGTGGCCCATGAATACGGCGCAACCATGTAGTGTTTATCAGAGTGAATTTTATGAACCAGTTGGCATTTACAAGGCAGTGGTGGAAGGTTATGAACAGCCACCACGAGGTCAGCTGGTGTTTCATGTTCATTTAAATTTAATAAGGTTTCAGTTCTGAAAATAAAGATCTTTTGCAAATTTTGAAGAGAAAAAGGGAATTTTGTCCATTACACGTCCTTTCCTCATTCTATCTGTTGCTGGGTATCATCAGATTTTTCGGTGTCTGTTACTGGGGGTTTGGACCTTTTCTCAAAAGTGAGCAAATAAAAATAGAATCAACTGATTCAAGGGATCCAGGAGAAGCCAAACGTTAGATGAGATGTAGTTGCATGAGAGAAAAATACTTTAAAAAGTAAATACATCAAAAGGCTCAGAAAATTAAGTTAACCTGAGAGGGATGTCTTAAGCATGTCTTGCTGGTGCCGTTAACCTACTGTAAATGATCATTTGACATAATTCCTATATTTATATCTTGTAAGCAGATAAAGCAGAAAGAATTAAGTTTTAGATATAATTGCAATAATGATGCTCTTTTCATAAACATATGATTTGACTCAATATCAAAGATGGTGCTAGGTTCTGTTTTTTTTTTTTTTTTTTTCAAGGTGTGTAAGTGTTGCTTGACATTTATTAGAGGAATAACACTCAATTTGAAGGAGTGACACGTATGTGAACAATAAATGGCGCGTAAATAATCCTTGACATTTTTTAGAGGAATGAAACTGAATTTGAAGGAGTGAAACGTACGAGCACAATGAAAGGCGTGTAAACACTACTTCACATTTTTCAGAGGAATGAAACTCAATTTGATGAAGTGAAACGGACGAGCACAACGAAAAGCCTGTAAATACTCCTTGTCACTTTTTAGGGGAAAGTAATTCAATCTGAAGGAGTGAAACATACGAAAACAATGGCAAGCATAATTATATAATAATGATCATTTTTTTTAAAGAAAAAAAATCCTTTCGACGGATCAAATAGAAGATGGTAGGAAAAGTAACAATATGCGCACTATTTTGGTTTATGTGCTTAGAACGTTTGGCATTTCGTACTAAAAAAAAGGAACAAGACGCTTAAATTCACATTTTTAAATTAATATTGCTTTTTTCTTCCATTTTTCACAATGTCAAACTTAAAAAAAAAAAAAAACATTGTGAAATTATGCTTAAGGAAATGTTTGATAAGAATTTCTAATTTTCAACGCGTGAAATACACCTGTAGAAGGGTTAAAAATATCCCTGCTCATAGTCATTTGTAATCTTTATTTACACAGCAATACTGAAACATATTTTCAAAGACAGACTCGGGTGGCAACTTCTTATATACAAATGGAGTTCATTTCTTTCAAATCACTTCCTATCCCTTGGGAAAAAAAAATGAACAATCAATTTGCTTTTGCAAATAACTCTGAGACTTTCCTGGAGGGAATCTCGAGAACTGTTTTTTGTCTTCAAATTTTCCGCGCAGTTAGCTTTTCTTAATGCAAAATAATACACGAGGTTGAACGAAACAAAATAAACTATACTTAGTTTTCAGCGCTTTCTTATTGAACATATAACTGAATTATAATTGAATCGGATTGTCAAAGGTCTTCACAATAGAAGAGATTATTTTGAAAACATTTTCTTAACTCGTTTATTGGTATAGCTTATTAAAACTGAGCAGACACAAACAAACACAGAGCAATTGTTTGAAAATATAACTGGCATTGTAATAGTAACGAGTTTGCTGAGTTTGGGTTTAAACAGTTTAAAGAAAGAGTTTTAGTTAGCAATAGTTTCAAAAATGCTTTAAACGAGACTCATTAATTGGTTGTTAAAATGCTGTACATATAATATGTATTCAAAATACACATGTAGAAATTGATTAATTTTTACACTTGGTAAATTAAGCATGCATAAACAATCTACAGGAAGATGATAGCTTGCACAAACAAACTTTCTCGTTTAATTTATCACTAAGGAAAACTGAGCTGACTACTGTATTCATTTTTTTATGTAACGCGTCAGAGAAAAATTGAAATTTTAATAAGATTAAGCTTGCAAAATTAAGGATAGATTGTGTGTGTGCGTGTGTGCGTAAGTATACGTAATTATATAAAGATGCATATACTATTTTTTTTAATTAAGAAGCTATATTGAAGTGGTGTGCCCAAAATAAATGTTTCTGCAGATAAACTAGACAAAATTAAATTTTTTCAACACTTGAATTTGGTTGTTATGTTATTTTAATGAACTCTTCGGTAAAAAACCGAAATATTAGCACTACTTTTAATACAAAAAAATAAATAAATAAATAAATAAATAAATAAATAAAATGGAGAATAATTGTATCATAAGCTAAGAGTTAGGAAATGAATTTATGAAGTAAAGGATAATTGTAACTAAAATTATATTTTTTAGCTTTTTTTAGTTTCTTTTACCTTTGGTAACATCTTTATAGATAAGTACCAGTATAGAATATTAAAAAATAGGGTCATCCCATATTAAATCAACAAATGAGCCGTGCCGTACTATTTCTGATTTTGATGAAATTTGGTAGGTAATATGTACCGATATTCTGTACTCCCAAACTGTTGTATTTTTTCCTTGGAAAAATTTTATTCCTGAGATATAGTTATTTCTTTGCTCCGCGGATGAGTAAAATTTGTCATTTTTGATCCTTTTTCAAAGAGCTCTAGTAAATTTATTTAAACTAGTAAGAAGATAAAACACATCTTATTTTAAATCTGAAAGAATGAAATTTTATTTGTGCATAAAAAGAAAAGATTTAACTTAAGCCTAATTAGAAATTTTCGGTTGTCAAATCATGGTTGAAAAAGTGCTGTTTTCGTCATTTTGAGCCTAAAAATGTCGATGTGGGACTTACAGTAGGAAGATAATGTTTTTTCCTGTTGTAGTTAGTTATGCATACTAGACGCACAGAAAAAAATAGGTTGATACTAGAAGTTCTTCATGGCGAAAAAATTGCTTAAACTTAAGAAAAAATGAAAAATGGGCTTTTTCACTCCCCAGAAACGGGATGTTTGTTAAGTGATAAAAATTTGAAAATGCTAGAGCAAGAACCCGTTACATTGCTCTCTAAAACAAAACAAAAACTGTCTTTTTTTTTAAGTTGTAGAAAAGATGTAAACCTTTAAAAAAAGCATTTGTTTTTCGTAAAAAAAAAATGTTTTGTAAATATAGTTAATAAAAATTGAAAGCTGTTTGTTGTTTAAAATTACATTTTGCAAATGTATTTCAATGAAACATGGTTATACGGTATTTTTAAAGGTCTTTATCCAGTCTACTTTGCCTTTTTTAAGTAATGTGCAAAAGTCATTATTGTATTACTTTAAAAGGCTTATATCTCTTCTACACCCAAGAAAAACAAGATAGTTTTTGTTTCGTTTTAAAAGGCAATGTAACGGCTTCTTACCTTAGCATTTTCAAAATTTTATCAACTACCCCACAGGTCGCTTTTGGTGAGTGAAAAAACCCATTTTTTCAATTTTTCTTAACTTTAAGCAATTTTAACTTTTAATAAAGGACTGCCAGTATCGGCCTTTTTTTCTGTACTTCTAGTATGCATAATCAACTGCCGCAAGAAAAGAAATTAGTTTCCTACAGTAAGTAGATCATCGATTTTTTTTAGGCTCGAAATGACGAAAACAGCACTTTTTCATCCACGATTTGACAAGGAAAAATTTCTAACTAGTCCGTTTTTGTCATTTTGAGCCTAAAAAAGCCGATGATGAGCTTACTGTAGGAAACTAATTTTTTCTCCTGTTGCAGTTGATTGTGCATACTAGAAGTACAGAAAAAAATAAGCCGATACTGGCAATCCTTTATTAAAAGTTGAAATTGCTTAAAGTTAAGAAAAATTGAAAAAATGGGTTTTTTACTCCCCAAAAGCAACCTGTGGGGTAGGTGATAAAAATTTGAAAATGCTAGGGTAAGAAGCTGTTACATTGCCCTTTAAAACAAAACAAAAACTGTCTTGTTTCTCTAGGGCGTAGAAGAGATATAAGCCTTTAAAGTAGTACAATAATAACTTTTGCACATTACTTAAAAAAGGTCAAGTAGACTAGATAGATATCTTTAAAAATACCATATACCATGTAACCATGTTTCATTGAAGTACATTTACAAAATGTAATTTTAAACAACAAATAGCTTTCAATTTTTATCAACTATATTAACAAAACATACGTTTTTACCAAAAACAAACGTTTTATTTAAAGGTTTATATCTCTTCGACACTTAAGAAAAAGAGTTTTTGTTTCGTTTTAGAGGGCAATGTAACGGGTTCTTACTCTAGCATTTTCAAATTTTTATCACCTAACAAACATTCCGTTGTTGGGAAGTTAAAAAGCCCATTTTTTATTTTATTTTTCTTAAGTTTAAGCAATTTTTTCGTCATGAAGGACTACTAATATCAATAATCCTATTTTTTTCTGTGTGTCTAGTATGCATAACTAACTACAACAGGAAAAAAGCATTAAGTTCCTACTGAAAGACCTTCATCGACTGTTTTAAGCTCAAAATGACGAAAACGGCATTTTTTCAACCATGATTTGACAATCGAAAATTTCTAACTAGGCTTAACTTATCTTTTCTTTTTATGCACAAATAAAAGTTCATTCTTTCACCTTTAAAGTAAGACGGGTTTGATCTTCTTACTAATTTAAATAAACTTACTAGAGCTTTTTGAAAAAGGATCAAAAATGCCAAATATTACTCATCCGCGAAGCAAAAAAAAATTGCCATTTCTCAGAAATAAAAATTTTCCAAGAAAAAAATATAACAGTTTGCGAATACAGAATATTGGTACATATTACCTACCAAATTTCATCAAAATCAAAAATGGTGTGCCACGAAAATGGAATGACCCAATAATAATAATAAGTTCTCTATTCTATGACAAAATTAAATAAAAAGATTTTAATAAAAAAAAAAAAAAACCACCTCTGTGTCCAAATTCAATGTGAGCGCGAAATTTACTTTGCTTAAGTATTAAATTTACAGTAGTGGAACTATTCTCACTTTAAACATAAAATAATTAATCTATTGAATGTTAATGGTGATTTTGCAATCATTTACCAAATAAAAATAAATTACTGTTTTCCGAGGAAAAAAGAAAAAAAAAATCGTTTTCAGAAAATGTTTAACTGCATGACGTAAACTGCTTTTAAATGCTTAACCATGCTTAAAAATTAATTGCCGATGTACTAAACGTAATAAGAAAAATGTTATTACAAAAAAAGAATAAAAATAAAACTTATCGACGTTCTTTAAGAAAGAAAATTAATGGCAAATAAAGAAACAATTTAAACGATCAAAATCATGAACGCTACATTAATTCTCACGCTAAAATGCCCACATTTTTACGAAAAAACGAAACAAAAGACAAAGAATTTATTGTTAGAATTTTTTTCTTGTTTGAGAGATAAATATTTTCAAATGAGATAGTTTTTTGAATACTTTTCAAAATTCTCGTCAATCCTTAACTGGTCAAAGAAATAAATTTTTCCCAAGGGGAAAAAAATCGTCTCTAACATTACGCAGTACGTTTCCGCCTTTGATCCAGCTTAGCTTCAGAGAGATGACATCTGCCTCTATAGTTGGGGTAAACCTAACCTGGAAGTACTGTGAAGGCAACGCAGATCCTAATTACACTATTACGACGCTGCCATGTTAGGTTTTCCCAACTATAGCTCGGTTTTTGTCTATTCCAGAATGATGAGTTCATAACAAGGACAAAACTGCACTCTCTGGATGCCATAACTGGGCTGTCGGTACATTGCATGTGACTCTGTAGTAATTTTGCAATGTTAACATATTTTCTCGATTTTAAACAATACAATAAGTCTGAAATGTTCGTTTTACGCGCATATGTCTGAAACATTCGTTTAAAACATAGCTTCAAATACTTTCTCAAAATAAGCACTTTCATTCATTTCGAAAACAATTTAATGGCTTCAACAGGAAAACATTCTCTGAAAACTGATTTATTTTATTGGTTAAAAATTTAAATATGCGGGTACTCATTGAGGTCAGCTCACTCTATCTATCGACTTTCATGTCGATCAATCATGATCTCCTTTCAGCAGCAGAAATAAATATTTTTTGAGAGGGACTGCTCAAAAACTATTTACTTGCAATTTGTGTAAATCAAACAGCATAAAATTACGCATAGAAAGGTGATTTTATTTTTATTGTAGCCGCAAGAGGTGCGAAGATTCGAAGTTTGTGAATTTTGAACCAGAGTCCGAGCTAAAAAGAATGAGTTTAGGAATTTGCAATGGTACCTCGTCCTGTTACTGATTCAACTCAGTGCCATTCCTTTACATTTTAACAAAAGATTGTTAATCAATCTCTTAAAAGTTGAAAAGGATAAAACATTCAGTGGTGACATAAAACTATAAGTTATGTGTCATTTTAACGGGAAACATTCTTGCGGTTGAACGCTGAAGAGCTTGAACCGACGCAGGAGAAAGGTCCAGGGCTTTACCTCTAACGACACCGGTTGTTGACTGCTGCCTCTTTCACACGCATCACACGCAAAAACCACACACGGACCCATCATTAACCGATGCCTGGGCAGTGGACCCTTTCCGTATCTTTTCTTTTCGTTTGCACTTACAATTAGCACGCAAATGAGCGAACGACAGCCAAAACTTGCATTTCTTTAAGAAAGGCGCCAAGGACCACTGCTTTCGTAAGGTCGAACTTCCTTATTTGTATCTGAAAGAAATGTGGGATTGATATTTTCTCATTTTACTTTTTTTCCCTTTCTTCTAATAACTGATAACGGGATGGTTCTCTAAGCTGGAGGTTTCCAAACTTTCAAACATTGTGACCCACTCTTTAGAAGCACAATCTACAACAATTCATTACTCATTTTAAGTTTTCTCAAATATTTGACAGATTACAAATGTGTGATAAAACAACCGACAAAATAAAATGAAATATTGCTTTTTTTTTTCAAATGTACAAAGATATATCATAATCAAAAATTTAATTTTCGAAATTTCGTTCCAACAACCTTCGTTTAAGCAAAGTTTTACTGTATACACTGTTTAATAATAAAATATATTATAAAGTTAAAAGAGCAAAAGGGTCATTCTTCAAAAAGTGAAACTTTTCTGTCACACTCCTTTTACAGTAAATATTTTAAGGAACAATTCATTTAACAATGGTTTTTGATTTCACCAAAAATATATCTATTTAAACCTGCCAACATTTTTTTAATAATAATTTTTATTTTAGTATATTTTTAATTCACAACATGTGAATTCTCACCTGCGTGGCATGTCACACACCTGGTGTGACTGTTTATGTTGCTTAATAACTTGTTTAATTAAAAGTATATGCTTATTTATTTACCATTCCTTTCACAAGTGTCTCAAATACTAATTGTCCAAGTACATTTAATTTTTTAATATTGTGTTTCAGTTTGTTTTAGAAGGACAAGGAGTCATGTCACCCAATAAATTCCCACCTCCGTTACCAAAACACAAAATTCCATTCCTCATAAACACGTGGCAGTAATGACATCAAATTTTATTTTCCACGATACTCCCTTATACATTTTCAGTCATAGTTGAAAACGTGAGATTTTTGTCGAAAATCAAGAAGATAGATTTTGCTTTAAAAACTTAGTGTGGTTATTCTGACTTCTCACCTCCGTGAACTTGAAGTTCAGGGATGTAAATTAATGTAAAAAAAGAAGTGAACATGTTTTCATGTGTTTAACATGTGCAGATTGTAGCAACGAAGAAAAAAAATCCCTGAAAAATGTGTCTATTAGGCCTATATTAATGGAAAATTTCTCACCTCGTGACAGACCTTATCAATGTCATTAGTTCTGAGGTGAAAATAAATGATGGAGGGGAAATACATCAATAATACGCATTCTACCAAAATTATAAATTGCCAGTATATCCTCAAATTTACTAAATACTATTTTTAACATACATTTGAAACTACTAATTAAGCCATACTTTAATTAAGAGAACTTAATATTATATTCCCACTAATCATTAAAATAGCTGATTGTTTGCACAATTAATAAAATTACTATTTTGATATTAAATTGGCCTCGATTTTAAATATTATTATTATTATTTTTAAATTTCCGTGAACAAGGCATTTATTTATTTTTTTTTATTTATGAATAAAATAGTAGGAACTTAGCTAGGTCATTGTTTATGGTTACTTCGAGTAGGTAACACTTTCATGTAATAATGAAAAAAAAAAGAAAACAAAAGGTTCCGAAATTGAGAACTATTTGCGTTGAAAAGTTACGTTTTCTGGAGAATGACCCAGAATCTATAATTTTAAAGCAACTTTTTTGCTTTTTAAATTTGTCTTCCTTTTGTATGCAAACCAAAATCATGTGCAATTATTACAACTACAGCATGTTTCTTTTTTATTGCTCTTTTCAAAATCCTTTTAGAAATTATGTTATAAAACAATGCTATTACGGTAATACTAAATATTTTTACGACACACCAAAAACTGCTTAGTGTCCCATGGTTTGGGAACTACCGCTCTAAGCATATATAAAACAAGTTTTGAAAATTCAAGGGACTTGAATTTTTATTTTCATTAAACTATTCCTAATGAGAAATTTCAAGCATTAAAAACCGATAGCACACATATTTGTCATAGTGACCAAGAATATTTAAAATATTTAAAGACGATGGGGTAATCTAACATCTAGTGGACACGCCATTGAAAAAAAAATGAGTTCACCCCCTCCCCCCCCCCAAAAAAAAAAAAAACACCGAAAGTATTTTCGTTCGTCATGCTGTAATGTCACAAAAATGAAAATGAATTTGGACGGTTGACAAGGGTTCCAGTTCATCCGCCATCTTTCCGCGGCACAACTATACAGATTCGTTTTTATTCTTTATTTTAGTTACATCAGTTATGTATTTGATTGAATAGAAAAACTTTGCCCCGATTTCATGAATAAAATAAATATTTTCTCTTGAAAAAGTAAATTTCCTCTTCTTTCCTGATTCGTTTTAGTGCTATCAGAAACTACATGTTCCGTAATACCTACGTGAGCCACCAATTTCGATACATTTACGTTCGTCAAAAAACGTTTTCTTTTTTGGCAACTTTGTTTAAATTTATAGTTTTAAGCATGTCACTAGTCATGCCCCACCAATAGCAATAGTTAAAACGACTTTAATCAGGGATCTCTTTTAAATAAAATACAAAAATGTGCATGACTTCTTGTCAGTGTAAAATAAGATTCATTTGTGTTATATTTCCATCAAATTAAAAGGGGGCAAAATCTGTACCTCAGTGCTAGACTAACGTAAATCCAAATATAGTGATTTTATAGTTATTACTGTATACGTAGAATACCACTGTACATAGTATTCTACGTGTACGTATAATCCTATTCCGTATTAAGCTATAACATCATAATTCATTTAAAAAAAAAATCCTTTATAATTCTTAGTGTTAGAAAGAGCATGAGTTCCATCCTTTGTATGCACCAGACAAACATTTTTACGATCCCTTAAAAAGTAATGATAATGTGACTTACGTTTGACTGGCTTTGAGGTGCAGAAATGCAGATTTAAAAGAAAACTAAATAAGCACAAATCCTTCAAAATAGATGCTCCTTTAACAAATGTCGATTGATTTAACGCTGACCCCATTCCCTCCTCCAAAAGAATAAATGCATTGAATAAATAATAATAATAATAATAATAATAATAATAATAAAATAAGGTAAATGATATTGCGAGAAAAAAGACGATATTTCATGCAACCAACATTTTTTGCTTAGTAATTTAATTTTCCACGCTTTATCTTCATTACTTGCGTGCTGAGAAGCGCATTAAAAATGAATGAAAATAGGTTAATTTTTGTGGCTTTAATTAATATCTCCGCTAATTACAGACTCACATATATTTAAAAAGTTGAAATAGATTCCGCAGGGTTTTCCGAGTCCGTCTAAGTAGAACCGAAGTCTCAGCCATTAGTAAAGGTAACCGGATATAAGTGGCATACACAAGAGTTGTTTCTTTCTTTATTTATTTAATATTCGTTTTTGTCAATTTTATATTGCATCCCGTTCAAGTTCATTTAATCGGAAAAATATTTTTCGTGAGTTTAATAATATTTATTCCAATGGATACCATTATTGCTCCAAAACTCCCACCCACTTCAAAACACCTGACTCAAGTTTGGTTACTAAAGTGAGTAGTGCACACGATTAAATAAATGTGGTAAGAAATACTATGGTATTCGTATCAGATTTTCTTTTTGTAAATTCGTTATTAATCAAGGAGGTCCCGGGTTCGAATCCCAGCTCGGGCATGGATGTATTTTCTCTTTCCTGTCCTTGTCCTTTCATTGTGTGAATGCGTTGTTATGCTGTGAATGATTGCCTACCATATAAACGAGTCCTCATGGCTTGTGCGTTCTGTAGAAGTCGGACTTCCCACTAAATTACGGTACAGTTGGGAAAGTGAAGCAACGGCATCCCAAATTGCCAGCCTAACTGGCACACGACAACAAGAACAACATTATTATTAATAAAGGCTTTTCTGCATAATATATTTTTCTACATGCTTTTATACAGTGCTGAATATGGGAGAGGGAAATCTAGCACAAAAATTAATGTTAATTCGTTTAAAGCCAAGTTTCAAAGAAAATTAATGTTAACTTTTTGAATTGCACGTGAAAACAGTAATCTAAACTAAGCTTTTTTTGGTCTAAAAAAACCGTTAATTAGTCTGTGATGCTAAGTACAAAACGTTTGTCATTGAATAACTTTTCATCCCGAATACTTTTTTGCTTCTTCGTATAAAAAATGCTGTACATTGCGTTTACGAAAACATTCCAACACTTAAGTGCAGCAAACATTGTTCAACCAACCATTTCACATAACACTTCGGGACCTTGACACCCTGAAATCTACTCTCAGTACAACGATCTATAGGGAGCCCTTGAAATAAATCATCTGGAGCGTGGAAGGAAAAACGCTCCTGAAAAGAATACAACATTCTCAAACAGCAACAAAATTATCCTTCCTCAACACAACATCGCGTAATACGTTCCCTCTAAATGTCGGTTAAGTCAAATCGTCAGCAGTTTAGAAATGATTATCAGTTTCTAATTCATTTTATCTTGAGTATTCCAGACACACAGAAGAAGATTATTTTTATGACTTTTTTATCGTCGAAATTGAAATAAATGCTTTGTTTTCTTTTCTCGGGAATATCCTGTTCCAGGATGATGTACACATGAGGTCCCGCTTCTTCTTTGTTGCTTTGCTGTTCGACACGTTCGCCTACTTCTCTAATAACATCAAATGGAAAAATTATGCCTTCAGACCTGTTCTCACATAAAACCGCGAAGCATTTTAATCTGATTTAAACTATTAATTCCATTCTACTCCAGTAGATGAGAACGTTTTAAAGACTCCAGTGTGAGGAAATTATCCTTCCGGTGATTGAAGAAAGTTTCTGTTGTCACACACACACACATAAAAAAATATATATGTAGTACTGCCTGCGTTGCACGGTAAACCTCGAAAATAGAAGTTGTGTCAAGTGACGTTTCTTCAACAACTAGGTTTAAAGAAAGTGAAAAAAAAAAAAAAAAAAAATAGAAATGGAGTAAAATTTCTCGTCAACATGTGGAAAAGAGAAATTTTATGACTCAAAGTTTAAATTTAGACCTCTTTGGATTTTTTTTAAGTTCCAGAAATTCAATCATTGTTGTTAACAAGCGTAAACATTCCGTTTCAACGATTTTCTGGCGAAAATCGCCTAGATGTGTACTCATGAACATCAAAAGATCAAAAGACCTCTGTGATAAATTTAGCAAAGATCCGACATAAACTGTGTATTTTGTACAAGGAACATACACACCCACATACATACCAGTCATTGTTATATATATATAGATACAAGGAGATATTTTCAACTTCCCTATAAGCGTATATCACTATTTCATGTATTGAAAATCGAAAATATTCTTCAAAAATTTATTCAATTATATTTTTACCATGTGTACCTTTAATAAAAATTAAGCATTGGGCAAAAATGGAGGAAAAAAGCAATTTGAATATCAAAATGATTTCACTTGATTTTTTTTTTATTTTTTTTTAACTTAAAATTTCCAAATATTCTAAAAGTTACTAATACCAAAATCGTACATTATTTTCCTTCCCTCCCATCTTTTTTCTCATCCTTAGAAAGTTAGTTTTTTTTTAATGGAATTGATAATTTTTTAGATCTTTACTTTTTTCGTGTACGCCACTTATCCGAAAAGAATTTCCTTCCTCCTAAAATGTCAAGGTGTATTTCAACGCCTTGAAAAAAATCCCTTGAGTTTTCTTGCAATCTTATAAATAATTTTTTATCAAAAAAGAAATATAGGTTACTCACGTAATTTAATATCGTGAGCAGGAAAACTATTTTTAGATAAGTTAAGTTGAACTAAAATTAAAAATCTATGTGCACTTAATTGAGCTAATGTTAATAATTACTTTTAATCTTTAATATCTTTTAACTACTACTTCATTTTACTCTTCATAATTTTCATTCTACGATTTTAAATTGCTTTTAAAAGTTTTGAGAATTGAATTTCTCTAAGATTATCTTGTTCTGGAATTAATGAAGGAAATTATCACACTTGACCATCACACTAATACAAAGGGATACAAGTAGAAGAGGAAAGATAGTGTAATGTTATTCATACTCGTATATTTAATGCTCATCGAAGTCCACTATAAATTTGTCCAATTTAAAATATCTTTGAAGTCAAAATAAAATATCTTTGCATTTTGCATTGGAACTTTTCTGATTCATTTTTTAGTTTACTGATTACGGACTGAATACATTTTTACTTAAAAATGAAAAAAAAAAACAAAACTCTGCTTTTAAGTTTTAGCATAGAATATTTTTTCAAAACTTACAATTGATTTCAGCAGGAGTGCGATGCATAATCTGGAAAATGCAAAGGTAGTTCAGAAACTTTTTTTTTGCATTTCAATAACTTAAAAACGCTAAATAAAAAAATTCAATTTCAACTAAAAAGTATACTTCTGAATATATCTTTGAGTGGGATTCAATTAGCGCTATAGCTATAGATGTGATTCAAAAATACATATTTATTTCAAAACACTTTTCTAGTAGTTTTTCATTGCAGAATAGGAAAATATCAACTGTTTTTAACTGTCAGATTAATATAAGTAATGTGAGATGAAACAAAATGATGAAATTTTATTTCAAAGAAGCTTTTTTGTAGAGAATTATATGAATATAATTAGATTTATGCATGCTATGTTAGATATCAATATTGCGACTCCTCAAAAAAAAAAAAAAAAAAAAAAGGAATAATAAAAAAGAAAATTTGAATTTTTGGCATCTTGAATTCAAGTTATGTTTTCCGCAATCACGAGTGTGTGAAGTATGTGTGTGTATTTACGCGCGCATTAATATGTATGTATGCACGCGCGTGTTTGTGTATGCCCGTTCGTGTGTGTGTAAGCGGTGGTGTGTCTGTAGGCGCTCCTGTGTATGTATGTATATACCCGCGTGTGTGTAAGCGTTCATGCGTGCAGGCGTGCGTGTGTATGTAAGCGTGTGTGTGTGTGTGTAGGCATGTGTGTGTAGGATATGGAAGCAACCTGGAGACTTTGTTTGCTTGAGGGGAGCATCATCGGGAGGGGTCGGTCGACGGTGGCGCTGCAGAGGTAGGCGGGGGGGGGGGGAATCAAAAGGCATCATACAACAGTCAAATGGAAGCAATAAGCTATTCGTCTATTCGTAATTGCTCAGTAACAATAGTTATAATAATAATAATTATTATTTATAGCTCTTATTTCGATAGAATTAAAACAACATTCGTTTCTGTTAAATAATACAACTAATACTAATAATAAGATGAAATTAAACTTGTTTATTAAATTTAATTTATTTATTTATCTTGATCCGAAATTTTTAATTGAAATTCATTTTCGGGTACGACGAAACTGACGAAGAAGGAAAACGCTTATTAGAACGTCTCCTCACTATTTTCGTCACTGCGGTCATTTCGATTTTTTTTCACCCGGGGGGGGGGGATATACTTCATGCAAATATGCAAATTGTATCGAAAAACAACAGAAATTTTATACAACTTTCGAAAAAATACATTTATTTCTCAAAGCTAAAGGGTGGGGCAATTTCACCCTCACGAACCCCCATACCGACAAGCCTGGTTCTCATAAAACGCATCTCCCTGTTTATACGTCCCCTGCCCTGGGATTATAAAACTTAGAAACTATGACTTTAAATACGTTACATCAACCATAATTTTCTTCTACGGACATTTATTTTCATTTCTCGACAGAAACCGTTACACGTTCCTGTTCCTAACGCATCAACGCAAAAACTTCCTAATGATCCGAAATTCCGTGTATGCACAGCGGTGAACGTGTTTTCTCTCCATCAGAAAGTCTTCTGGCTTTTAATGCATTTCTCAGGAAGCAAATTTCCAAAGCAAGGCCATGAAATCAGAGGCTCGACGAGGGATCAGACGCCGCCGAGGTTCAACCTCCTCTTCAATTACAACCGCCGATGATGTTTCCCTTTCATTGTGTAAAAACATTCCACAAACCGAACGCTTCATTGGGCCGCTGCACTTGTTTAGCCACGCGTGTGGCAGCTCTTCCAACATCGCATCTGCAAGTTTAGATCTTCCTGGTGCCATTTTGTTGTTCGAATTCATTATCGAACGCTTTTGACAGCTGGGAGAATGGATATTCTTGACGAGCGAGAAAGAGAAGGAAACGAAAAATTTTAAGTTCCCACAGTGGGTGAAGAAAAGAAGAGCCACAAAATGAGCCATTAGAGCACTTTTTATGGAGGGAGGATTAGCTGAATTCCTCCGGATTTGGAGGTAATGGCGAAAACTGCGAGTTATGCGTTGAAATAATAAAAAGAAATTACCCATTAAACGGGATTGATTGGATAAACAATTTCTGTAAATCAAATTATTTTTGATAAAAATGCATCAGTAAGATGTAAAATGTTGTAAAAAAAGTCGTAAAAGTGAGTAATGTATTTTTTAGTTCAACGCACGTTTTTTGGTCTGAGAACAATTCGAAAATTTGAAGAGCGCTCTGAGACAGTGCAGTTTAAAGCTTTCAACAATTTGGCTTCCCAAAAAAGCTTCCCAACGTCAGAATTATCCTGTGGAACTAAAGAGTTAGAACTTCTAGCAAAATCTTAAAAAATTTCGAGGAAAAATTGCGGCATAACTTCGTTCGTTTGTTTCGTTGTAGCAGACTGATTTGGCTTAAAAAGAGCAACTAGGATTTAAGGAGAGATTTTTTTTTATGTAACCAATTTTTTAAAAAGATGAAGTGTACACACTAGCAGCAAAGGATAAACCAACTCAAGAACCATTTAAAATGCTTTACCACATAATGTTTATCATTCGATGCATATGTCCCATGTATTAAATCAAGTTAGTTTAATTATATTATTGACAAGTTAAATGCTTCAAAAAAGTGACTATATTTTAAGCTGTAAGTGCAATTTTCCTATCAAAAATTCAGATTTTTATATTAACTTGTGAGGGTTGATAGCGTTTTCGTTAACGGTGGGTAAAAGGTTTTTCACGAAGACATTTATTTCTGCATTGAGCAAGAGCTTATAATTTGAAAGAATTGGATTAATTGTAACCATTTAGAGTTCTTTGTGAGAAGATATTTTTGACGTCTTCTACACACAAATGAATGATTTACTAAAACCTAATTGAATTAGTTACTAAAACTAAAAAAGTATTAAATGCTCTAAGGCGGTGTTTTCCCAACCTTTTAAACTGAGGGCTGCCACCTCACAGTACATAAATCTCGGTTTTACATGTTAAACGTTATACATCTACTCGGTATACAAGTTAAATTTACACATACAGTAGAAACTTGTTTATCCGACTCCCGTTCATATAGGTCTCCGGTTTATCCAGAACAATTTTTTTCGATTAAAAAATATATATTTACTAAATAAAAAAAATTGAATTATGATTGCAAGTTTGCACCAGGCTCTTAGGGTATTGAAAAATGGAAACAACATGATTCTTGAATTGTAAAATGTTATTCAGGATGTAAGGAATTGTAAAATGTAAAACGTTTTAAAAACATGAAAATAAGCAACACGTAGATTTTTAGTTCTCAATAAGAACATAGTTACTATTTTTAATGCAAAAAAAAGGAACAATAAGAAAGATGTTAAAAGATAAGAGTTTCAAATTTTTCTACCTTTGTATATTAAAGAAAAGATCTTGAAGACAATGTAGAGAATATGGCTTTGTTTTTTTGGCAAGCTATATTCATTTTCAGATTTAGGAATTACTAGCTACATTGCCCGACTTTGCCCGGTCTACAATGAAAATAAAAATTGTGTCAAGTGACTTATGCTCAACAATCAGGCTTAAATAAAAAAAAATGAATAAATAAAATTTAAAAAAAAAACATCATGCAAAGTTTCCCTTCCAAACAATGATGACAGTATTAAAATATTTTTAAGAAATTAAAATGGAAAAGATGGATTTAAAAAGCGCAAACATGGAAACATAAAATAAGTTTAAGAGATTAAAAGTGTGAAAGATACAATGGATTCAAAAAGCGCAACCATGGAAACGCGAAAATTAATTGGTTTACAACTTAAATGGAAATGGGATTTTTCAAACTTGATTTAAAAAGTCTTGTTACTTTTTTTTCCTTTGGAGTTAGAAGCTTACTTTTTCAACCAAAGGTCGAGTTAGATCTGGAGTAAAAAATGTCGCTTTTTCCAATGGTGTCAAAAAGAAAACTGTGGGACAATTCCTTCACTTTTTATCGATTTATTTAATGAAGAAAGTAATAGCAAAATTTCAGCTAAGTCTAAAAAAAATTCTAGCTAAAAACGCAAATAATTCCCGCCGCAATAAAGTTAGAGCATTAGAACAAATTGGGGAGAACGCAGAAAATTCTACCCTTTCTAACGTTATGTAACATTAATATGTGCAAGTAATTTTTCACCTCCATATTAGAGAATTTATGTGAAAATTGTGCCTAAATTGGAATTAAAAAAAAAGAACTACTAGTTGGTTTTTTTTTTCTTCGAACTGGTCTGTAAACCTTTCCGGGGCTAAAATAAAGATGCTGTAAAAATTTCAGCGAAATAGTTCTCGAGTTTTGCGCGTTCACACAAACAGACGCTTTTTGGAGACTTCATTTTATACTATGTAGAGATGAGCATTAGATGCCCGACCTTTTGTGAGCAAACAAAAACAAAACTATATATATATATCTATATATCTATATCTATATATATATATATATATATATATATATATATATATATATATATTTAACTCGAAACGATCTAAAATTAAATTACGTTTTCTACATTGAATTTAGCTTTCAAAATGACCGTTTAGTAAAACAAAGTAATTTTAATAGTATATTTATAATTGATTAGAATAGCAGATTGGGAAAAACTCACGAATTTTATTTATTTATTTTAATGCTATTAGTTTAATAGGATTATGTTAGTTTTGCTTCGTATGTTTAAGCTACATCATAAGTTTCTTTTCGAAAGAAGTCATTTATTTTCACTTCTCAAACGAGTCCTTTACAAATTGGATAAATTTAGAATTGTATTTTTATTAATTTCCTTTTTTGGTCAAATAGGAGGGCTAACTTGCGGTCAAACCAACTGCAGAACTGCTTATTGATCATAAACTCATCTTCTTTTAAAAGAATAAATAAAACCATAAATAGAAATGTATTGATCAATTACAAGTTAACCTAGAACAACTGGATATTGAGTTTGTTATGGGATGCGTTTTCGAATATTTATGTGCCACATTTACACTTTGTTACGTATAGTACTTCCAACGTCAGTATACTTTACGAATTTGGTATGCAATAATGCTTAACGCTCAGAATTTCGAAAAGTTATTCATTGAAAATTAAGCTTAATTGTACTTAACGTAAATTCTAACATAACTTGATATAAATGTGTAAAAATATTTTTCAAAGTATTTTTGACATAATGGTTAAAGTATCTACACATTTTTTTATTGTGAAGCAAAATAGGAAGTTTTTTGATACTGCATCAATTATACTGAACACATATACTAATACATAGCTGGCGATGTATTTTATGTATTTCTGTCTTAGCCTTGGATATAGGGCGGTAACTTACTGAAAACATAGGCTAATATTTGCAATGTATTTACGATAACGTTTGGCAACAAGCAAATCTCAAGCGATCTTAAAAACTACTGATTAACAAAAAAGGCATGCTTCAGATGAAAAAACTACAAGAGACGTATAAGTTGAGCGTTATGTATTTTTTGGTGCAAATTTTAGGAAAAATGTTGAAAAAGTTATATCACGTCTTATTTTTCGGAAAAATTTACTTTTAAGTGGCCTTTCATGGACATTTACAATCAAAAACTTTTTTAAAGCAATCTGGCAACAGCGATTTTCATCCATTGAAAAAAAAAAGATTCAATTTGTTTTAATTATCTCCTAATAAAGAGGTTGGAAATTTTCCTATATTTACCGAAAACAAAAAGGGAAAAAAGAAAAACAATTTTGCATAGGATTGTAGGTAGTAACGTTAATAATTGTAAAAAGTAATCTTTAAAAGACAATAATGCATATAAAACTAAAATTAATGACACATAAGTTAAAAAAAATAATTTTGACATTCAGTTAGTTCTTTTGAAAATGTATTGCTTCAGAAGGTATCAGAAGGTTTGCTTTTATTTTTTGCTTGAGAAGGTTTGTAGATAAACTAAGCTACATCTTTTACTACAAATGCACCCAAAATCAGTTTTAGTATACTATTTAAAGTGAATAATTATGATATATATATTAAAGTGAATGATTATAAAACTATAAGTATATATATATATATATATATATATATATATATATATATATATATATATATATATATATATATATATATATATATATATATATATATATATATATATATATATATATATATATATATTAAAGTGAATGATTATAAAACTATAAGTAAATACAGATAAAATTTTAAACTTAAATATTCAAGTAAAAAATCAGTTAGATCAAAATAAAGTATTTTAACAGATAGAGAAAAAATCCCAATGCGCTTGAAACAATTCCATTAAGCTTTTACTTCTGTTGCAAAGAGATTTGCTCTAAGAGGAGGAAGTCATGAGCTACAACAATTTTCCAGATAATTCAAATTACAGCTTTTGCTACAAAAGTACCCAAAATCAGTTTTAGTATACTATTTAAAATGAATTTTCAACTTTTATTATATAGTAGTTGTCAAATTATAGTTTATGTACCAATATGTAACATATCTCAGCGATTCACGTGCATCAATAAACTTCTTGACTAATAACAATCAAAATGCACTCTAAAATTTCGAATGAAATTCCTCATTCCTTCAATTCTTAAAATCAACACTTCGTCAAATTCTGTAACGCTATATTTCTACTACCATGATTTTTTAAATACAGTGAAATCCCGTTACAACTTATATCAAGGGCCTACAAATTTTGTTCATTGCAACAGGAATTTCGTTGCAATGGTATTCAAGTAATGCAACGAAAATTAAAAGGGACTGAATACAATGAGTATTTCGTTGCAATGTATTTCGCTGTAATGGGATTTCACTGCATATATATATATTGGCTGAAACTTTGAAAAATATTTTTATCGTAATCATAATAAAGTAATTATAAACGTTTATAAGCGGTGTAAAATACAGTATTGTTCATTCTTTCCCAATCTGCTTCAAGTGTTAAAAACATTTTTGTTAAATTTTGTACTGCTTTTTATATCTACTTTCATGTATTTTAAAATATATATATATATTATCCAAAACCTTCAACATTATTGTAATCGTAATCATAGTTAAGTAATTATAAGCGTTTGAAAACGGTATTAAAGTACAGTTCTAAAATTAGTGCAGCAATTAATTCAACTGTCTGGTTGTCAACGTACAAATATACTATGTAAGAAGGCCATGGCTTCAAAAATATTCCATAGTTTTTGAAATACTAGAAAAATTTCAGTTAAATCAAGAAGTTAGAAATTTGACCTTCATTACGTAAAATATATTCTATAAACATTCCAAATTTAAACATTATTACAGCAGGTGTACCTTGAATATATTTTCAAAAACTCCCCTACCCAAGTTATTATCTTTGACACGGAGAATTTTCATTTTTGCCTCTAAAAATTATTAGTAGAAATTTAAATACACAAAATTTATTCTTTGAAAAGACAATCCAATTGAAATAGCAGGAAACAGAAACAGACGCGAATTTTTATTTTTCAAAATATTTATCGTCAATAGCGTTTTATCTGTTTCAGGCGTTTTATACAGATCGTTTTCCTGAAGTTCTATTTCATAAAAATCGGGATCTAGTTTTTAGTGTAACTAACACTTTGAAATATAGTATGGAAAAAAATGCAACTGATTAATGCGTAACCTAATCTGAGATCATTCCGTAACATTACTCTGCATAGCACAATGAGGCTCGAAAATGAAAATATTAATTGTGCCACTCAAAAAGGTTGAGAGGAGGGGGGGGGGGTATCTTACACCATGGTTTGTAAAAGAACATTTTAAGCATAAATGCATTCATGATTTTTCCTTTATTTTAAGTTTGTTTAAGAACATCGTTTCGGGAAAGTTTTCAAAACCTGCCTCCTGATAATTGAAAAATCGGCATTTGAAACGCATTAAAAAATTGCAAACTGTTTAATCGAATGACATAAAATGCACTCGAAACTTTTACATAAAAACATTTCACAAAACATAACGCAATTCTAACAACTCATCCTCTGAAAACAACAACAACGGTGAAAACCAATACCACACAAAGGGAGGAAAAAAGCTTCATCTCACCTGCAGACGATCTTTTCTTCCTTCCTTCCGACAGAGCAATCCGTTGTGCCGTCTGCTGCCAGTGACTTCGAGAAGGTTTGTGTCTTCCGCCTTTTCCCCCAGCGCCTGATAATGACCTAGGGTGGTCAAGGTTGCTCCCCTTCCCGCCTATCCTCGCAACGCATCGCTCGCAGACCGAATCCTGGCCTCTCATCTCTCTATAACGGGGATCTTTTCTTCCCATTCAGACTTAGCGTTCGATTTTTATTCCACTTCTTCTTTTCTTGAGAAGTTCGTCTCGTGACTATTTTTATTTATCCGCATTGTCTTCGAATCAGTCGAATGCACGGTAAATAATTTCTGGTCAAAATATTTTTTTTATTATTTTTATTTATTTATTTATTTTTCAGAACATTGTTCATCAGAAGAAAAAAAATATATAACTTATCTTCTACTAGCAGGTTCAACAACTTCTACCACTATACAGTGACCGCCGCTTATTAAAATTATATTCGTTCTCAGGACATTTGGTTTTATAAAGCGGCTGATTTTATTAACCGGCATACCTACACTTAAAAAAAAAGAAAGGTTTTGAAGTTTAAATACTTTAAAAAACGAAATGCATTACGTCATGTATTTTTGTTTTAAGTATTTCAAAATACAGTTGTCATTTTTACTGAACATTAGGGTTTTTTTTTCCTTACATCACAATGGTCTTAAAATATTGGCGTATTGCAGTTTGACTAACAGAATTGGAGAGTAAAGGTTCAATATCGTTTACGAGTTTACTAATTCTTTTGTAACGTTCAACATAATATTTTCTTCTTTGCTCTGAAGTGCATTGTATGTCATCAAGCGCTTTTCTGACATCCATTGAAGAGGCAAATTTGGCACTGAGATTTCCCCATCTTCTGAGACCAATTCCTTCACTTTATGGTTCTTCTTTATCAATTTTTAGCGTATTATATTCAAAATTTTGATTTTATAAAACGGCGATAGTGATTTCAATTAAAGGATGGTTTTAACATGTTTTGGTATTGCAATGATTCTGTTCTTCTAGATTTTATTTTAAAAAGTGATTGATTTTAAAATCCAGTGATTTTATTATGGTGGGTACTGTATTAGCCAGGGCCGGATTAACATCTATTTACGCCCCTAGGCCAAACTTAGAGATTACGCCACACCTCACATATCCGAACTCTATTGAAATCGTATCCCCCCCCCCCTTTCCCCAGCCATTCCCAGAGGCTAAGCAGCCAGGACTATAGAAGGCCCTGCTTAGCAGCGGCCAGTGACAAGTGAAGATTTCGCGCTCCCCTGTGTGTTGACAAAATGAGGGATGGATTTCTTTCTTTGTTTTCTTTTGATGATGTACAAATGAGTGGGTGGAGGGATTCCCCGGGAATTTTTAGAAATTGAAGCGCTGGAAATGTAATTTTAGGCCATCTAAGGCGATTTAAAGGGAAGTAATGGCATTCGGAACTTGCCCCGACTCTCTCCGCTCCCCCCCCCCCCCCCCCACGTCGCAATTAGTCTTAAAAACGAATCTTAGAAGATTTTCAAGAAAGTGGAAGGAAGGCTGAAATCAGGGTCACTTAATTTAAGTTCCAAAAAACGAAATTTTAGGCGATCTGTCATGATGTGAAAGTGGGGCGTTACAGATCTTTCCCCTGCAGAAAATTCGAAATAAAAACTGTAAATGTGCATTTGTACTACTTTTAATGCATCTGATAGTGCTGGGTGACCGGACGGGTTTGGGGACTTTCCAGCGGAAATGTTTTGAAATTTTAGATCTTTAAAGTGTTGGAAAGTGGCGAGAATCGGCAAGAATGCTCTAAAAAAAAAGTTTAGATAATTTTTGAAAATAATATTGGAAGCGGGTTCACGGAATTTCCTCTGAAGTTTTTATGAAATTAAAATTATAGAAACGCTATTTTAGGTTACTTTTGGTGAAGTAAAAAGATGGGGTTTTGCTCATAAAAAGGTCTCCCTCCCTTTATTTTGCTTTGTTCGCAATCTTTTTTTATTTTCAAAAATATGTTGTAAAACATCCTGTCCCCACCTTTTCTTTTTCAAAAATATTTAACTGTTTTAGTTTTTCCATAATGTAATTTTCAAATTTCTTCCTCAAATTCTTGTGTGTTTGAAAAACACGTTTATTGTCGCAGAAAAAAACCTTTTGACGCTTGGGACTGAGGTGATCTTTAGCAGTGATATCTTATGTAATTTTTTCCATTTCATTTAAATTTAAATATCATGGCTCTTGGATTTATTGATACACTTATGTGTTTCATTCATTTTTACCTTAATAAGATTTAGAATTGCTGGCGTCTCTGAATTTTTCTTCTATTATAACGTATATTTCGGGTGCATCCCATGCATTTTTATCCACTTTTTTGTGATTTCGAGATGATATTTTAAATAAAATTGTTCACAAAAATAATATGTTGGAAACAAACCTCGATAACCGATATAATTATAAATAAAAATATATAAAATTGTGTATAATAAAACATTTATTAGAAACTTGCATGCAGTGCATGTGCGTGTAGAGAATTAAAGCAGTCTATGGTGCCACTTTTGAGCAAAATAAGTGATATGATTGCCAGAGGTGCCCCGATGGGGGGTCACGGGAAGTCACTGTTACATCCAAACTTTCCTTATTTGACAAAAAAAGTCCGACAGTTCGGAAAATTCGGCGACAACATAATAATATTTTTGTTTGTAAGGATGTCTAATTTCTGATTTCTCTTTTTGTTAGATGTTGATACGTGGATGTGCATACTCGTATTTTGTTATTCGGTAAGATTTGAAGTTCGATTCGGTAAGTTGACAGTTTGAAAAAAAAAAAAATTCCGGTGCCCTGATGATTGGTAGTCATAAATAAATATGAATTAAATTAATGCAAAATGAATTTACATTAATTGCAAAACACATATTTACTGACACAACTTAAAGAATCAAGAGAAAAATAGTTTCAGTAACAAGGTTTTATAACTGAACATTTTCTAGGTCGTGATTTTTGGCAATTTTTCTGTGTGTGACTTATCTCTAATAAGTTTTTTTATTTGGCAAAGCCAGGGGCGAATAAGTCCGCCGCCAACGCGTTATCACGAGGGCCGGTGCGCCCTCGAACCTGTGCGCCTTCAGTTTTCTTTTATTTTTTTATTTTTTTTTTATTTCGCCCAAGAACGTGTGCTATTTCTTTCTTTCTTTCTTTTTTTTTTTTTTTTGAACAATCACGATTGTTAATAGTTTTCATTTGACCGTCCTTGGCGTCTGGTTCCTTTTTGAACCCCACCATCCTCTGCAGGCGCGGCTGGCTCCTCTGGTCCTGAGCAATCCGCTTCTCCTGGTCGGTGGCGTCCATGTCCTTCACACACGCACGCACATACACATACACACTCATACGTGCGCCTTTACACACATACACACACGCCTACGTGCATTCACACAGGCCTACGCTCACACACGTCTACACAAACACATACACAACTATACACAAGCCCAAGAGGAGGAGCAGGTTTGGGGGGGGGGACAGGAGTCGTTTCTGGAAACAATAACTCCAATGACTAGGGTCCTGTCGCAGCTCGTGATTTCGAAAAATATAATTTGAATTCAAAATTTCAGAGACCAATTTATTTATTTATTTATTTACTTATTTTATTTTTTATTTATTCATTTATTATTATTTTATTTATTTATTTTATTTTATTTATTTATTTATTTATTTTTTTTTTGCGCCCTGGAACCTGTGCGCTTTTTGGGAGTCAAGGTTGGCGCCCTCTTGGAAGACTCCGTCCCCTCTGGTCAAAGCTATATTTTTAAGAAATTTTTGTACAAATCAAAGATATTGAACATTATATGCTTTGACTGCAAAAGGACCTCGACTCAAGCACTACGCCCCCCCCCCCCTCCCTCCAATTGCTATTTTTATGCCTATTGCGCTGGTTGCAATCTTTTCTAGATAAATTTTGCTTCTCCATATACTAACGTGTCGCTTTTTTCCCCCAGCAAGCCGTTTATTTTTTTCCCCTTTGCGTCGTGCGCCTTTTTCGGCTTGCGCCCCTAGGCCAGGGCCTAGGTTGGCCTATTGAGTAATCCGGGATAGTCTACAACTAATCTATAGCTTACAGCTGTAATTCTTCAACTTATAGAACTAAGAAGTTCTACATTCTTCTACAACTTCCAAAACTAAGAAGTTGCATTATCTTACAACTTCTATTTTCGTCGCACTTTATTGCTCAATTCCTTTGTGCTGGTTATCTGAAAGAGAAATACTTCTAATTAAAACTCAAATGTAAAAATAAACGATAAGTAATTTTCACAATTATTACAAAGTGAATCTTAAAATTGAGCTGATATATTTTTTAAAAACTCATCTATTAAACAAAAAATAATTGCCCAAATCAAATTCTAAGCGTAATTTCTATTTTATATTACGCTTATTAAATGGAATATGTTTGTAATTGTAAAAACACTTTTTTTTTTCACGAGGCTATAATTTTCACGAGCCCGTTGCAATCGCGAAAATTAAAGCCGTTCGAAATATTTTATGCTTCAACTTTTGGTTCTCTTCATACGAAATTCGCGAAATTTTCAGCTCGTGAAATCACTGATATCTTCATTTTCGCGAAGATTATGACTCTCGAAAATAAGTGCTTTTGCACCTATTAAGTTTCAATCCAGGTGGAATCTTTCATTTCATTGAAAAAAGATCAATGATTTTAATGAAAATGGTCTCAGCAAGTTAATTATTCCTTCCTTTTCTAATTTAATGCAGATAGGCATTTTTTATTTAATAGGAAAAAAAACAGTATCAATTCACATTCTGGCAAAATAAATTTTATTCGACATGACTAGTCCTAAATCGGATTCAACTAGCCCTAATATTTGATATAACTAGTCGTAATCTCTAAATAACAGAATTCTCAGTAAAGTGATGCCTAAATTGCTTGCGGTTTCAAAGATAAATCAGGTATTGAGGGAGAAATTTTTTTTTTTTACTCATTTCTTGCGCTTATGTTCATACAGACCTTAAAAAAGCATTTTTTCTCCGAATAGCAGAATTCTTTAACACATTTTCATGGCCTAATTGGCATTTACAATTTCGTCTTAACTCCCCCTATCCATCTGAGAAAAGGAGTTACTAAAAAATATATATATATATATATATACTAGCAAAAATACCCGGCGTTGCCTGGGTCAGAAATAAATGTAAGAAACAATCACTACTTCCTTTCGTTTTCTGTTTTAACTGAAAGAACTCAAAACATATCACGTTGACGTGATTAAAAATCGAGTTTCTTCCTTACCCATTAAAGTAAAATAGCAATAAGTATAAAGAACGAACGAATATTCATTTAGAAACGAAAGCACGAATTTAAGCATATAAAAAATTGAAGAATTTCCAAAATATGAACTAACAAAAGCAAAGATCACTGAAAAAACCGTGCGCTTTATTTAATTAAATAGTACACACTCAAAAGAAAAAAAAAGCTCTCTACTATGTTTCTTTAAGGATGCAAAAAGTAGAGTTTCCAAATGTTTAAACGACTTTAAACATTTGCTCTGCTCTGGAGAAGCCTTGATTCAAAAATTTCATTATGATTACTTTTATTATTGCTGTTGTTAGGCAACGAATTTTTGTAACAATGGGTTTTATGTTCGCAACTTCAAAGCTCGAATACTCTGCCTTGCGGTGATTACCAATACTAAAGAAATAGGTAAAACATTCCACTCCACGAGTTTTCTTTGGGGTAAATTTCCGGCTTCAAACAGTTTGTGGTGTAATGTAATTTCAGAAAAATAAAAAAGAAAGCTTCGCACAAATACGATGAAAAGGTATTGTCATTCACTAAACGTCAAAGCAAGTTATAAGTTATGGCATTTGTTTGTTTCATCTTTTTTCATCCGCCATTAGACAGTGACTGCTGCGCCCCCTATAATTTATTGGAGTTGCGAATTTAATTATTTAATGGGGAAATGATATGAAATTTACTGTTTTGCACCATAACTTTTTACAACTAAGTTTTTAAGGAATAAATTACAGCCTAAGTTGATCCCTCATAATGTATCTATCTATGGTGAAAAAATGGTTAAAATCCGTCCAGTAGTTTTGAAGTTTACCCCGGACATCCGGACAGAGATTAGCCCTTTATGTATAAAGATGAGGATGCAATTCCTAAGAAAGCAATGTCATGCTTGCTCTAGAGTGGCCTTGATTCAAAATTTACATAATGATTGCTTTTAATATTGCTGTTGTTAGGCAAAGAATTTTCGAAACAAATGGGTTTAATCTTTAATCATTTGATGTGGAAATTACATGACATTTACTGTTTTCGATCACGACGTTTTTAGACTAAGTTTTTTAGCGATAAATTATAGCCTAAATTGTTCCCCGATTATGTAGCTATCTATGGTGAAAAAATGGTAAAAACCCTCCAGTAGTTTTGAAGTTTACCCCGGACATCCGGACAGAGATTAGCCCTTTATGTATAAAGATATATATATATATATATATATATATATATATATATATATATATATATATATATATATATATATATATATATATATATATATATATATATATATATATATATATATATATTTTTTTTTTTTTTTTTTTTTTAAAGCTTTCGACGGACAGAGGAAGGAGAAGTGTCTGTCTATCTGATTGTGGCACTCTAGCGCCTTAACGGATGGATCAATTTTGAAAAAAAAAAATGTTCGAAAGGAGAGTTGAGCGAGAGTGTTCTTAGCTAGGCTGCGTCTTCGTATGACATTAATTAACAAAGATATTAATTGAAAACCTCTAAAAGATTTTTCGCAGTTTTTGCAGAGAAAACATATATAAAAATTCAAAAATTTAGTTCCAAAATAAAGAGTTTTTTTTTCTGCGTCTGATAGAATGTGTTTGCAACTTCCATGTTATATAGAATTCGAATTATAAAGTCTTTTAAAGTAGATTTTAAAGGCGGTAAAGCCTTTATTCATGCGATTGGCAGTAGAATTCATTGTTGGCCGGCAAGGAAAGAACACGCAATGATTTAAATTTTTATCTGTTGCCAGTTTCTATTTGTTAACAAATAAAACAGTTGTAATTAATTTTTAACAGTATAAGGTTTTTAAAAGGATTTTCAATTCTCCTTCTTGATTCTACATTTGCGACTCAGTTCAACACCACACTAGAGACAACACCACACTAGTGTGGTATTGTTCAGTCCGAGATTTTTTTAATTTTCAATTTTAGTTACTTTTTTTTTTTTTTGAGCATGATTTCAATTTTTGACAGCGCAAAATCTGCATCTCCAGATTGGGCACGGGCTGCCTATCTCAGCAGCTGTACCTACAATTTATTTTAGAGTAGAAAATCAATATGGTAGCTTTGGAACAAAAAAGCATATTTTATCTCAAAAAAGTTAGAAAGAGTGAAAAATATGTATTAAAGGAAAAAAATCTGAATTTCTTGCTCAATTTGATCGCTTTAAAGTTACAACATCGTAACATACACAATGGAAAGAAAATCGACTGCCGTTGAAGGCAAGAAATAACGAAAGAACGAAAGTTTTAATAAGTTTTCAGAATTGTCTAAAAAAAAAAAACTTGCAAGACTATGGAAAGTTTAAGGAAAAATTCTGCAATAATTTAGCTAGAAAAAAATGAATTCGTTTCAAACAAATTAAAGCTTTAGCAATAAACTGCAAAAGCTAAAAGGTAAAATTTTGCATACATTCTTTTGAAAATATTCATTCATTCTCAGAAGTAACTCTATTACCAGTTCATACAGCAGTGGCCAAAATTATGTGGACAAAAGAAAAATCACAAAATCTTGGCTGTATTTGGTTGGAAAGTTATGCAAATTCCATAGCTGAAATTTAGGCAAAATTCTCTTCATTGAAAACATCAATAAAAAGTGAAGGAATTGTCCCACAGTTTTCTTTTTGACACCATTGGATAGAGTGACGTTTTTCATTCTTGATTTATCTCGACCTTTGGTCAAAAAACAAAGCTTCCATCTCGAAGGAAAAAAGGTTATATGCCTTTTTAAATTAAGTTCGAAAAATCTCATCTACATTCAAGTTGTGAACCATTTTACTTTCGAGTTTCCATGGTTACGCTTTTTGAATCCACTGTTTCTTTCCATCTTTCTCACTTTAATTTATTAAACTTATTTTATTTTGTGTTTCCATGGTTCCAAATCCATCTTTCTATTTTTAATTTCTTAAAATTATTTTCTGTCGTCATTGTTTGGAAGAGATACTACTTGGCATGATGTTTTATTTTTTTTACTTTTCTTAAATCCTGATTGTTGGATTGTACGTCACTTGACACAATTTTTATTTTCAAGGTTGACCGGGCAAAGCCGGGCAACGCAGCTAGTTTTGTTTATAAAAGTTAAACTAATTTCAAGGCGGAACTTAAGCAATGTGAATTGCGCTTTCAAACTGACGATTGAAAGCGCAATCCACTTGATTGACTTGAGAAATGTTCGAAAACAGAACTTAAAATACCGAAAATCAGCAAATGTATGCTTGCCTAAGTTCAGCCTTGAAATCAATGTTGAGTTCATTAACAAAACTTTTTAATTACATCTCTTTTTCATTGTTTTTGGGCAACAATTAAAAAGCGAAAAATATTTCAACTCTATAATTACTATTATATTTCATTGTTTTTTAACAACAATGAGGTTATTTCCATCAGTCAAAAGTACTACTGTTAGTCACTGAAGTTGATAGAATCAGCAAAGAATAATAATAATAATAATAATAATAACATGGAGCGAGGAAAAACTTTTATTCTCAAAAGGTTTGATTTTTAATTAATATTTTAAAATGTCCGATTTTTCAGATAAGGCGCTGTCTTTATGACGTCACAAGTGATGAACTTTGGCGCGCTACTCCACTGGCACGCTGAATGCTTTCGCATGCCGTCTACCGCGTTTCCAGATTATGATAATTAAGAAGCGAATTAAATATTGCACTCTCATCAGTGAATGGCATTTCATCACTTATAATGTCATGAGCAGAAGCGTAAAAAAGGAAATTGAATCTGCGCACCGATCAAAATAATTGTTTAAAAATATTAAACTTTGTCAAATTATTTAAAATATGGTCTCTTTATCAGTCTTCCCATAATTGTAACTAATCTCGGTGTAAATAAAGTTTTAGTTGAAAAATAACAATTTAATTTTAAATATGGAGTAAGGAAGATTTACTTTGTTTTTTAAAATCAGTTCCACTTCATCTCGCCAGCAGATGTATTCGCCGTAACTATGAATGAAACTGCTATAAAAGTTGGGAAAGGTACATTGCTACATAATCCCTTCAGTCGGAATTATGAAAAAGTTAAACAAAATAATTTTTTATTTGATAGACAGAGTACTATGGCAAAAAGTACCTTATAAACAAAATTCCAAGATTGTAGGTGAAAAGTTGAAAGAGTTCTGATCTATCCAATATGTCGGACATACATTTTGAAATAAATGTTTCAGCTGAAACAAACCATGAAGCTTCATGCAAATTTCATTGTAAAATATTCTCCAGACAATGATAAAACATAATACGCATTTGAAATGATACGTACGCATTTAAAATGATAAATAAAAAAATTGTACATTTTTTTAGAAAAACCAGAAAATTATATCGCTTTTGTGAGGAGAATACACAGTTGGAAAAAAATCCGTGCCAATCTTAACCTCCCAATCCCTATTTGGGGGTGTTTCCAATCCCAAAACGTAAAATTCTTACACAGATAATAATAAGGAGAGTGTAAAGAGTCAACTATAAAAACGTCAAGTAAATTCCTTCCTGTTGAGCTCACATTTGTTAAAGTGTAATGAACAGGAACTCACCAGAAGAATACCTGTCTCATATGATATTCTGTTATATCAAAAAAAAAAGAAAGAAAGAAAGAAAGCTGAGTAAAATGGGATGGATAGACTTAATATACGCTACACCCA
This sequence comes from Uloborus diversus, assembly GCF_026930045.1. Lineage (NCBI taxonomy): Eukaryota > Metazoa > Arthropoda > Arachnida > Araneae > Uloboridae > Uloborus > Uloborus diversus. Next base: position 77,824,284 of record NC_072731.1, on the reverse strand, counting down.
TCAAACTGATCGGCTAAGCAGTTCTAAGAACAAAACATATTTGAGAAAAAAGGTTTTATGCAGAAAATATTAAAAATGGAAAAGATGTTCAAAAGAAAACGGATCATTTTCACACGCTTTACGATTTTGCATAAAATATCAGACTTCCCCATTGATTTATATTTTCCCTTAACTCAACCGATTCTGTGGAGCAAAACAAAAAGGACACTTTCACATGTTTAGAACAAAACTTTTTCACACAGTGCCGACCACAACAGCCATTAAAGCTGATTTGCATGCGTGCTGACCCGGTATATGATCTCCTACGCAAAATTCTCTCTCCAGAAATCTATTTACGGCAGTGGCATGCATTTGGGAAAGTCCTGACCTATCCACTCCAAATAAATCGCTCAAGGAACGCACCACCAAGAAGCTGTCAAAAAACGGATGGAATTGATATCATCACCTTGAGGCCGCCAGCGCCTGAAATGCAAATGTCTTTATGTTTGCAGCCTGCTCATATTCCCTATTCTGGGAGGATTACAGCAATTAGATGCATAATCCCTTGTAATTGGTGGGGAGGCTATCAATGGTCACGCATTCTGTCTGCAACCCAGAAAGTGACGGACTGTTGAGCGTGGTGACACTTGATTAATGGAGATGGAATACCAGCTGTGGAACAGTAGTTTCAATTCCTTTCACCTCAGACTAAACTGCAGACAAAAGAGTAGCTCTGCCGTGGGCAGGCAAAAGGCAGTAGCTGATTTTTTTTTTTTTTGAATTTTTTTTTTTTTTATTGTACGTGGCTTTTAATGTACAAGCTTGCTTGTTTGGTTTCCGTTGGAAAAAAAAACGACGAATTGCAACTATTCCCAATTGAATCCAAAACGCTTTTTTTCAACTATCTCGAAAACGCAGTTTTACAGATACTACCGTTTACCTGCCCACGGCAGAGCAGCTCTCCTCCATTGGCTTTTGTTTTTCTAAAGGGAATAATTTATGAGGGCTAAGAAATTAATCTTGCCTGTGAGAACCTCGCCTTTGCATTAAAAACGAAAGGATCAACTATGTTTTCTTTCCTTTTAGAATATTGTATTTTCCCCATTATTGTTTAGTATTTTGAGTACCATAATTATACTTCTTACATCAAGAATGCTCTTCATTCTGTGTGCTTGTTTTTCTTTTCATTTTTTCAATATAAATACGTATCATTAGCGAAACCAAAATTTCCTCCTAGAAGGGGGCGGGGGGAGCTGGAGTCAATACAAGTCAGAAATTCATTCATAAAGTCCACACATGCATATACATTAAGACGCATCTATTGGCTGCCAATACGACTTAAAACCTTGAGTTTGGGAGCTGACACACCAAAATTCCTCTTCGTTGTACTCTTGACATGCACACCCATACTCGCACTTACACACACACACACACACACACACATATATATATATATATATTATATATATATATATATATATATATATATATATATATATATATATATATTGTTAATCCTAGACTAGAAAACTCTAATCTATAATAGCAAAAAGGGTTAATTAATGCATAAATATTTGGCTCACTGCGAAACTATATTGATGTTGTTATTAATTTTATTGCTGCAATTTAGCAAATACAATCATTTTTACTTCCTTTTACAAAAAAGGAAGTATTGTAATAACGAAAAAAAAATCACTCAAAAATCGACCTCCTTATTTTCCATTTTACACACCCCTGAATGAATATTGAGGTTTTTTTTTTTTTTTTGACTCGACCACACGTGGCCTAAGAACATATAGACAAGCGAAATATCCATAATGACGATTCCGAGTTAATTACAACGAATTTTCGCGTGACGTCTGTATGTACGTATGTATGTATGTGCGGATGTGCGGATGTATGTCGCATAACTCAAGAACGGTAAGTCCTAAAGAGTTGAAATTTGGTACGTAGACTCCTAGTGCGGTCTAGTTGTGCACCTCCCCTTTTAGTTGCATTCAGGTGTTTCTAAAGGGGTCTTTTGCCCATTTTTTTGGGGGGGAAATCATTGTTAAAAGTCAAGTGCTGTTATAATTTGGCGGACACTTGGCGATATATCGCTAGTCTTTTGTTCGCCAAGTTTTGTCACCTACTGAGCGACAAATTTGGCGATTTTTTTTAAAAATCTGTTTCAGTTTGGCCACTATTAGTGATATTTAGAGAGTAAACTAATGAATCACATTAAAATTGCCAATAATTAGGAAATGACATTAAATTGGAGTAAAAGGAAGTTATGTGATGCACATATCAGCTCATTAAAAATCATTTTGGAATAATCTCTCTTTTCATATACTCTAACAGATTGTAAAAGCAAATTTTCGCCAAAAACTACAAAAGCCGATTCAAGAATTAACCTTTAGCAGAGTTGTTGATGGAAAAAATCATTTGCCGTAGCTCACCTTTAGTTTTATTGGGTAGATGTCAGTGTCACGGTGGACTAATTTGATGTTCGACCAAAAAATCTCAGTTTACATTACTCATGCCGCACTTAACTCAAAAAGCATTTTAAAAGCAGGTGATTTGAAACCAATTTGGAATGCATTTGCACCATTTTTAGAATAATAAAACAAATGTTTCGAGGGACTGCGTTCTCCCCTCCACCTCCAACTTCAGCACTAATTTTAAGTATAAAGTTGCATATTGTCCACCTCAAACATCACTTACAAAGTTTTATGCTTTACTGGGAATACTAGTATAATTTTTAAAAAATCACTACAGGTTTCGATGTGCACAGAATTCGAATGATGATGTGCGATTCTTTCCCTATTAACACACTTCCTTTATGTCGCCATGCCCTAAACAATAAAAAAAGGGAAATGTGACTGAAATAGTGCACTACATTTTATATAAATTGCTCAGCGTCGCGGGGCAAAAAAATACAAAAACTGCCGGTCATCCCGAGACCAGTCTGACAGTCAATAAAAGCAGCCCACGTAGCCGGCGAAACGGTTCATTGATCCTAGACGAAACATATAATCTTTGTCTTCTGATCATCAGCAAGGGCCACTTCGATTACCGAGAGAAATTCGATCCCGTATTGTTTGTGTATGGATCCAGAGATGAGAATTGTTTTCCGGTTTTATTAGGTCGTGATTGTCTTCTCAGCGTGAGAGATGGACTGGGAACAGAATTTTGAGCTCGTAACAAAACGTTTTATGCGCGCATGTATTTAATGAAGTCTGACCATCGAGTGACAGAGGTTGCTCGCACACAATGGTTCGAATTCAAACAAAATCATTCTTGCAGTTCTGAAAATTTTGAATATTAAAGAGGCAAATGAGGCAGTGAGAAGCAGAGGGATGTAAGTAGACATTTTCAAGTTTTGAGGGAAACATGTTTAAAGTTCTGGTCACTGCCGGATCTAGGAAGTTTCCGAGGTGGGGCAAAGCTTCAAAATGTCCCCCCCCCCCACACACACATCCATCCATCTTGCTTTAAATTTTTCTATCAAGTTTTATTTTAGTATTTTTAATGAACTGTAAAGTACGAAAGGGTTTGATTAAAAATTCACTTTATACTAAGCATGTCAGTATGATTTATTTATTTTTTTTCTGTTAAAACGGGGATATTTTTCATCCCCCCTCCGGTTCTAAGAAAAGGGTGAGTTAGAACATTTGTAAAGGAAAAAAAAAATAGAACCGACTTCAAAATTTATCTAAAAAGTGAAAAATAATTTTATTCTTTAAACACTATCGATGATGCTTTTAAACATAATTTTTGAAGTTGGCGCAAAAACAAAACGTAAAAACCAGTGAAACCATGCTTTGTTCATATTTTTTTCAGAAAAGCATCCGAAGTTACGAATGAAAGATTTATATCGTTATTCAAATATGCTGTCATCAATGCATAATGTTTGTGATAGTAAAGAAACTAGGCGTGGTTAAATTTATAATTATGTTTGTGTGTATTGTAAATTTATTAATTATTTAAAATAAATAATTAATAAATTTATAGTTGCGTTACGGCTGTGAATGATTTTATCTATCGTTTTTGCGCCAACTTCAAAAATTAAGTTTAAAAGCATTATCGATGGTGTTTAAAGAATAAAATTATTTTTCACTTTTTAGAGCAATTTTGAAGTCGGTTCAATTTTTTTTTTTTTTTCAAAATTTTTTTATTTCATTCTTTTTAGTGTAAATGTAGGTATTTCAGAAATAGTAAGAAGTTACCATCACGAAACTTCGCCTTATTTTTTTTCATAAAAATGCCCCATACTAAAAAAAAAAAAACTATAAACACGCATTAAACTTTAGGCGATTGGCACTAAAAACTTATCTTTGTTCCTCTCTGGAATTCATGTGTAGTTAATTTAATTATAACCATTTAAATATTACGTTTTCCCTAACTAGTTTCCATTTCACAGCATACAAATTGCTTGTTATGCAATCCTGTATTTTCTTACTTATCCCTGATCATCTGTTATTGGCGTAGATGATAACGATAAAAATACTACTGTGTAGTTGAGGCAAACCAAATGGTAGCATTGTGAAGGCTAAGAAGATCCTAATCACTGCATCACCTCGCTTCCAGGTTAGGTTTACCCCCACTATAGCGCAATAGCACTGAAGAAGGGAAGATTTCGATAATTCACATAGGCTTACTATAAATCAACAGGATTACCAAAATCAAATTATTTATGCCAAAAAATGAGACGACAGCTCCAGATTCCCGATTATCGAAATATCCCCCTGAAGAAATTTGATGCTTGCTTCAGAGAAGCCTTCATTCAAAATTATCACTACAATTACTATTAATGTTACTGTCGTATGGCACCAAACTTTCATAACAATAAGTTTTATATTTAATCATTTAATAGGGAAATTGCATGAAATTTGTTGTTTTTTGCCCATAACTTTTTTTCTAAAGTACAAATATGGTCAAGCAAAGTAATGGGACCTAAGTTGAGCCATCCCCTATCCATTAAAAAAATAATCATCAAAATCGGTTCGCTAGGTGAGACGCTGTGAGTGGACAAACAAACAAACAAACAAAAAAAAAAAACATACATACGGTATGAACTGATAACCGCCTCCTTTTTGAAGTCGGTTAAAAAAACTATTTTGATGCATGCTTTTATCACAAGAAGAATAAGTTTATTCAATCTTTTAATCGTAAACTGTGCCGCCGATTTTGATGCATGCTTTTATCACAAGAAGAATAAGTTTATTCAATCTTTTAATCGTAAACTGTGCCGCCCCTCTGAAATAAACCGCCATTGCGATATTGGTAGTAGCACGGCGCTTACACCAGGAGCCAGTAGTTGATCAATAAGGAAGCAATCAATATTCAGTAAATTATTATTTAATTTACTATAGGGACTTTGAGACGAAACTATATAGGTGGCTAGTACACGTGTTCAAGTTCAAACAAGTAAGTACGAAAAGTACTTACTTTTTAGCCTACTTTCCCAGTAAAAATCAGAGAAAGAAGAAAAAAGCATGAAAGAAGGCTTAATACATCTTAAAAATATCCCGAAAAACAAAAAAAAGTCAAAAATAAATAAAATAGATAAATATTGAAAAATTAAAAATTGGAAAGTAGGGTATTGAGATGGGGGAAAATGTCTGTCGGTCTGTCTGTCTGTCGGTCTGTCTGTCGGTCTGTCTGTCTGTCGGTCTGTCTGTCTGTCTGTCCCCCCCCCTAATAACTTTTGAATGAATAGTCCGATTCGAACAAATTTTTTTTTGTTAGAAAGATCTCGGCGAGGACATCTCATTCCCATAATTCATTTTTTGATTTGAACAATTTTTCGTTCAATTTTGAACAGTTCAAAAAAACTTAACATTAGCGCCTACGGGGAAATTCAAATCAAAAATAAATCTTGAACTTAGAAGCGAAGTGGCTTCAAACAAACTTTGTAGGGAAAAACTTTTGATAAAAAACATGTATCGAAAATATCTTTTTGATTTGAACAAGTTTTCGTTCAATTTTGAACAGTTCAAATCTTTTAACATTAGCGCCTAAGGGGAAACTGAAAGTCAATATAGATTCCGAACTTAAAGGCGGATTTACTTCAAACAAACTTTGTTGGAAATAGCTCTTGACGACCTACTCCCGACTCCGACTCCGAGAATTTAGGGGCACCTGACACCGACTCTGACTCCTGTTCCCGACAATTAATCGGACTCCGACTCCCCGACTTCGACTCTGACTTCGTAGCTTTGGCAAACATTTATACACGGAGGACAAATGACTGACTCCGATTCTTGGATATTCGACTCCGACTCTTTTATCCCAAAATGAGATTGACTCCGACTCCGACTCCGCTGCTGTGGTTTTAACTGTGAAATAATTATTGTTGATATGATTTGTTTTTATTTTCACGCTAAAGTTTTAATTTAGGCATTCGGAACTCCAGCGCTCGAATACGCTACCTTGCGGTGATTTACAAAACTGCAAATGAAAATAAAACATTGCCACGTTGCGTTCCACGTGTGTCTGTTGACGTAAACACAGGCAGTTTGTTCTGAGTATTTATTAACGCAATCGATGTGACTTAGTTTGCTTTCAGCTACAGAAATTAATTCGTACCTTAGTAGTATTCTCGAGCTTCTCAAAATAATGTTAGTTTTCATTATTTCCTTAATAATTGGTGAAAGCGAAAATTCTGGATTAACAAACTTGGATAACGTTATACAAGGTAAAAATTTTTATTGTTTTGTATGAATTTGTAAGAATTTGGGTTTTTTTTTAATCTTAAATGAATTAAACTTGCCATATTTTACAGCAGCATTTAGTTGTAATGGACAGTATGCAAAATATTTTCTTGAATATATTATCGTAGAGCAAAATTAATAACCGAGAAAGAATTTACTTTATTCCTTTTATTCTCAGCTTAAAGGTTTCGCCAAATGTGTTTAGGGTTATAGTTTTAGTATAGTGCGAGCAAATTAGCCTTGGCGAGATTTCGCGTTTTTAGTTAAACCATTTTTAATTTTTATCATGAGTGGAATAAAATGGTAGTAAGATTACAGAATTCGATAAGTGAAAAGAAATAATGGTCAATGAACTGAAAAGAAAACTATCACCATATATCCGTGAAAATTTTGATGATTTGCATAACATGACACAATTAAATCGTAACTCAGAAATTAGAAAAATCGAAACAGAAAATTTTTAAATTAACCGATTCGGGAATTCGAGAGAAATAACTCAGCTACAAATGGAAAACAATAAGCGCTAGCCAAGCAAGGCAAAAAAGTATCATCTTCTTTCGATAACAATTTGTAATGTCATATTGAATTTTCTAGCATTAATTGTTATTCTTGTCAGGCCACAATTATTATTTAGTTTTATCAAGAATTGATAAATATCGAATTCAACATCGTGGAAATAGCTGCTTAGAACTCCGAACTACGTAGTTTGCATTAATCTTTGACGTTTAGTAATGCTTCTTGAATTCTCATTTCTTTCTACGTAGGCCAGAATATCCACAAGACTTTGAAAATTAATTTAAAAAGAATAAAGCGAAAAAATCATACGTACGAACAAAAATCACAACACTTTTAGCATTTTCTTCGTTACCATGTGCGTTTGTTTTAGTTTTTAAGTCCGCCATTAGACAGTGACTTCATTGCCCCCTATAGTTCGTTGGAGTTGCGAATTTAGTTTTCGGTGAATAAACTCGAAAAATATGCGCAGACGATTTTTTTTTTTTTTTTTGACAATGAAAATTATTTCTTTAAGTTGACAGTTTATTGTTTTTTTTTATTTTGGTAAGTGCATTAATTCGTTTAAAAAATTATTTTTGGCAACAGGGGAAAAAGAAACGATTTTTTTTTTAATCTGATGTGTTTATTTTAATGAACTTATTATTATTATTTTTTCGTTTTGAAAGCTGTTAAAAAAAATTTTTTAATGGAAAGAAGTGTATTAGCTGCTTTGTTTAAAAGGTGCTGCTATTTTATTTGTTCGTTTTTTTGAAGAAAAGTAGGGAATATTTTATTCCTAGAAATCAGCTTAAAATATTAAAAAAAATATGTTCGAAAAAATTTGCGATTTTAGCTATTTTTGAGAATATTGATCAGGTACTAGAAAGTAGTATGGGTATACGGGAAAGTAGGCTCGTCTAGTTCTAGACGGAACTTCTTGTTAGTTGGATTAAAATTTGCATTATTCTCTTTTTTTTTCTAGTTTCAGATTTTAAATGTTTAATATTTCTTGCATTTTCTAAATTTTTTTAGAATAAGCCTATTTTTGCTGCCAGAAGCACCCGGGGGTGGACTAGGCTCCCCAAGAGGGCGTCAACCTGGACTCCCAAAGACCTTTGGGAATCCAGGGAGAGCAAAAAGCTGAAGACACCGAGGTTAGAAGGCGCAAGGAAAAAAAAAGCGGAAGACGCGCATGTTCGAGGGCGGAAAAAAGGAACCAAGAGCAAACAGGTTCGAGGACGCAAAAAAAAAAAAAAAAAAAAAAAAAACACGGAGCCGCAAGAGCGCACAGAAGGGGGGGGGGACGGCGCCCTGGACCGCGGGCCAGTTGGCCAGTTCGCCCCTGGAAGCACCACTCGAATTCGCCGCCCCCCTGAAGTTGGACTAGAAACCCGGCGTGCCCCCCCCCCCTGTAGATCTGGTCGTTGGTAGTCTTTCATTGAAAAGTTTTTCTAAATCATGCTGTATAGCAGCAACTACCTGGGCTAGTAGTAGGGGAATATCGGGCAAGTGAAATGGTTAAAAGATTGAGCTTTTTCAAAACGAAAAAAATGGACATTTATTTTGAAAATTACAGTACATTAAGAAAGAACATTCTATTTTAGAATAAAACTTACATTGAAGCAGTATTTTATATTTGAAAATGAAATATTTTTCTAATGAAATATTTTCTATTCAATTATAGAAAATATTTTCGATCAAATGAATCAGTAAATAAATGGTTTAATGACTAAATGAAAATATACTGGAACAATAAACTGAAAATTAAATTAGTTAATTAATTAATACATGAAGAAAAATAAATGAACAAGTAAAAGAGAATGAATAAGAAAATAAGTGAATGAATGAATAAATCAGTAAATTACTAAATGGAGGAATGTAAATGAATGAATTAATAAATGAATACGTAAGTGATTTAGTAAATGAATGAGCGAGTAAACAAAGTTAACTATTTCACTTTGCCCCATTCACTTTGCCCCGCATGTACTTGACTGATTGTAAAAAATATTAAATACAAAGAAGCTTAATATTAACTAAATAAACATTTCACAGAGTATTAGGAGGCCTCAATTAATATTTAAAATGTTAAGAACAATAACTTTACCATTTTATAATAACAAAAATAATTTTTGACTTGCAACAAAATATTACAGTATGAGTATCATTTTTTGAAAATTGCCTGAATTATCATATGCTTTAATCCTCGGTGGTATGTTTTTATTGACTGGAATAGGTTACATGTGCTACTATATAGTTAAAATATTACCAGACAGGTGACGCTAAAAGCAGAACATTTAACTATATCACTTTGGCTCGCTATTTCACTTTGCCCCACATTCCCCTACTATATCTTGCCCCAAAACAGAGGAGAGGTTAACCTACCATTTGAACTGGTTATCTCCAATTTTTTAATTTTAACTCTTACACCCCTATGCTTCTCATTGCCTCAAATATAGAAAAGCAACGTGCATTTTCCCCAAACACAGGGTATCTTTCTTAATTTAAAGGAGGTATTGGATTTTTAATTGAATCAGAAAATGGGACTAATGCTATATATCGTCACCTCAGAGCAAAAACAAGATATCTAAGCCTCAGAATAATATTAAGATATCCAACTGTAGCTTTGAGGCGACAACATATATGTACTTAAAGGTCAGTTTGAAAAGGCTATTTTGTTTCCTATTTAGAAGAATAGCCTGATTGTAAGACAACAACAAGCACAGAATATCAACTGGAATAAGAAAAAATATACGTTAAAAAAATATGAAAAGCAACTGCAGCAATAGTCTATGAATCTAAAAGGTCCCTGTCTGGACCACCTATCTAGGTGGCGCTGGCTGGACAAATGTCGAAATAGTCAGCATACTTGATAGTGTGCAAGTGTTTTTAGTACAGTAAAAATAGGGGTCGGACCCAAACATCCAAAAAAAAAAAAAAGCTAAACCTGGTGCAAACTGGTTATTACCTTCCCAATAAGAACAGGTAAAAAGTCCCACCCCATTGTGCGTCGGGTATTTTTCCGGAATTTTTGGAGTAAATTTCAAGAATGAATATTATGTCATACTAAATATAAAAGCATGAAAATAAAGGCGTTTACCCCCAAGAGGGATGACACAACCCACCTAGAGCCCCCCCCCCCCATCCCCGTCAAACGAAGCAGTACCCCGTTCCCTCCCCCTCCATACATTTCAAGTGGAAATGTTATTTTATGCCAAGTTAAAGTTAGTAATCAAGTGTGTCCATCCTCCATGTGCGATGGTGCCCCTCCTTCCAAAGCTACAGCACCCCTCCCCCGAAAAAAATAATAATACGCCAATCTCTCCCCCCCCCCCCCCTTTTTTTTTTCATTTTAAGTAGAAGTATTATTTCATGTACATTTAAAATGCATTAAATCAGGACTATCCTCCCCGCAAGAACAGTAGCTCACTGCCCAAAACGAAATAATATACTTAAAGATTGTTCCCCCCCCCCCCTCTGATAGCACATTTGATTAAATGGTCAGAATGGTTTTTCCCCTTTTACTATATTGCTTTTTTGCAGTACTTAAAAGCAAAATTTTTAGTTTGCGTTATAACATGCATACCTCAAATACGTCATCAGATTGAGATAAAAGCTCCAACAGAACTGGAGTTTTCAAATGATTTCTCCTAAGCTTGTAACAAAAAATCTTCGTTATCAAGATCTTTTTTGGAATCTAGATTCTTGGCAAAATCGTCATTATTGCACTATGTCTGACGCAGTTTGCGCATATAGTTGAGCACTTCAGTCCACTTTCAGACTTATCAAATATTCATTTTTCCAATGAACCCCTGAGAGAGCAGATCCCCATCCAGAGCAAGCACAAGATATGAGGCGAAGAAAGTCTTCTAGAGCGGAAGGCTTGCTGTTGTAACAGGACGAAAATATTTTTGTGGTGCTTTCTCCTTCTTTGTACCCATCAAAAATGACACTAGCTTTCCCATACTTACAAGTGACATATACACTGCATTGCTGGCATATTTCCTTGAGGCTTGCAGATCATTACCAAAAAGAAAAAACATGATCGAGAAGGTATCTTCCATCTATAACATATATGACACCAACTGTTTATTTTGTGATGGTGGCGTGGATGGATCTTTTGCTTCAGGGGGGGGGGGATAATAACACTTTACCAGACAGGCTTTCTTTACTTCTGAAACAAGATTCATCGAATACTGATGGAGGATCAGCGCACAACTCGTACTAGAAGTTTTTAGCAATTTGTTGTTCCATCTTTTTTACTGTTCGTACTATTCGGTGTAAAAGATGGTTTGAGCTTACACATCTCTACAGATAGTAACTACTCTCGTAACAAAAGCTAGAGACATAATTGCATACCTTCTTTACAAAGAATTGCCGCTAAATTTTTTGCCTTCCATATCCTTTTATGTTACTACCACTTATCATATTTCACTTTATTATCAGCAACCGACCAGTATCGGCAAGCAACAACATTACCAACTTGAGTCAATACCCGTAGAGAGAGAAGAGCAGTATTTAGCATTCTACTGTTGTATTGCTCATTGCTCTCATCAAGACTTCTTCCATCGTTGAATCACTACAGGTTCTGGACCACCTAAATTTGTCACTGCGTTGGATCGTTGAGTAGCTGATGTGACATATTTATCATTTTTTTAAAAATTGCATAATGTACTCGAAAGTTTCAGATAGTGTTGCAAGTATATGTTCGAATATTTAGCATAATTCACATAACAGGCTGCGTAAAAGAGAGGCGGCTAGGTGTTTGCAAACGAGAACCCCCACCGACTTGGAGGGTGCAGAATTGCAGCATTGCCCGTCTCACTGTTGGCAATTTCGGTTTATCCCCCCTTACGGTAATGGCAAAAGATTAAAGAAAAGTTGAAGTAAATTAATTAAGAAGAAGGAGGTAAACTGCAGTCAATTTCGACTATTTTTTTATGCTGCACAGGGATTTTGTTTTAGATATCACCCCAGCGCTCTAAACAGTTTAATAACTCTAGTCACAACTAAATTGGTTACTGGGCTCGCTTAGATCTTTTAGAATTATCCTTCTGTCATAACTATATCATTGTGTGGCATTTTGTACTTCGGAAAAATTTTAAATTAGTGAAATTTTTTCATGAACTTCACTGCAATCGCTGATTTTAGAATGCAAATTCATGGTCCCCCCCCCCAAAAAAAAAAGCGATGTTGCACCCCTGAAGTGTAACGGAGTACCCAACCAGAGTAAAAGTCCTCAAAAAAGAAATATCCCTTGAAAAAATGAAAAAACTGCCTTAAAAATTCCAATGACGCAATCTGCGCCATGGACCCCCCCCCCCCCTCCCCCCCGCCAGTGCACCCCGGTTAATTAGCATTTTTTCTAGGAGAGTTGATTATTTTACTACTATAGTGTGTAATTTCTGCGACTTTTGAGAATTTTTTTTAAGAAAAAAAATATTTTTATTTAAAAAGAGGATTATTTCGCCCCCCCCCCTTTCCCCCAAAACCCGACGCGCAAAGTGCTGGGACTTCTTACCCCTTCTTGCTGGAAGGGTAAGAAGTAATTTGCAACAGGTTTCAACTTTTTTTTTTGGGATGTTTGGGTTTGGCCATTTTTTGGCCTAATTTTACTAATCATGGTCAGTGACGAGCCTAAACTCAGTTACCATTTTATATCTGGGTCATTTTGTAACTTACGATATGTATTAGCTTTCCACGACTTCTGAATTGTTCACAATTCAGAACTTCGTTCAGAACTTTTCTCTTTTTGAGAGAGAGAGAAGTTCTTTTTGAACTCCTCTGTCATAGTATTTTTGAATAATCGTTTAACTCAAGGGTTACCAAACTTTTCTCATGCGAAGAATTATTATTATTATTATTTTTTTTTACGGCACTCTAGTCTATTTCTATTATTTATACATATTGAAATCATTGGCAAGGCACCATAGAGAGCCGCGGGGCTCAATCTGGGAATGCCTGCTCTATGCGCTTTATTCACTTTTTTTTCCCCCATCTAAGATTTTTTTTTTTCTGTTTAGGGACAGAATAGAACATAGAGAAGAACTAAGTGTGTTTGAAGATTGGTTCCTTACTGCGCAATATTTTCCCCCCGAAAATCATTTATTTTTGTTACAAATATTACACAAAAAATCTGAAACATTTTAAAATACTCTGAAACCTTAATGCATGCAGCTTTATGAGCTTAAAATCAAAGTAGCGTATTATTGAAACTGAGATTATTCGAATCAATATTAAGATGCATTTAGAATTTTTATTGTGCGGACATCAAATATTTCTATTCTGAGAAAAATTAAACTACAATTTCATTTACTTTTCAGAGTTACATATAAAATTCCGAAAGATATTTCAGTAATTATTTCATATTTTTATTCATATCAAAGGAAAATTAATTTAAACCTTGAGTGAAAAAGAAAATTAACTATGAAGCAATGTTGTGATTAAATGATTCATGAACAATAAATTTTTTGCATGAAAAAATGCTTTGTTTACATTTTGTAAAGGTATGTAACTTCGTTAAAGATATTCTGATCAAAAGGCATCTTACCTCTCCCCCCCTCCCCATCCCCATACGATTCAGAATGATCAATATTTAGTTATTTCATAAAACATAAATAATGGTCTACAGTCCCCTTAAGGAGTTCATATTTCAGGCATTAATCACATTTCAGGCAAGTTAAGTAAGTTAAATAAGTACCTTTGTGCAGAAAAAAGTAAAATCCTCTTGTATATAATAGCCGATGATGAGTAACCCGCGTGTATCAACAATGAAACTCGCGCCACGGCATGATAATTTGATAATATGTTTTGGAAATGTTTAGCATGCAGGGAAAGGCTTTATCGTGACAAGGCTGAACTCGATCCGGTAACTTAACTGTTTTACTGGTAAGACTGTCATTTCAGGAGAATGAAGAAACGAAAAAATGGTCAACGATGAACGCTACCTACTAGAATTTAGAGTTAACCCGGTTAGAATTTCAACTATCACTATAGTGCACCAAACAGGCAGAGGTTTCGTTCAAATGTAGAAGCAATTTTCACCTGTCATACCTTGACGGGCGACTTTTTAGTAAGAAATAACAACGTCAAATAGCACTAATTAAAGATTACTGCAGATACCTGTTTCGGGGTTACAGGGAACCGGATGTCTTTACATCCAAAAGTTCATTATTTTACATTGAAAGAGAGGCTCCTTGTAACCCAGAACACGTGTCTGCAGTACCTGCAAGTTGTGTTATTTGACATTGATATTTCTTATTTTACAATTTAAAAGCGTTCAATGACTTCTGTTTATCTATCTGTGCTGTAACTCTCGTTTAAAAAAAAAAAAAAAAAAAAAAAACTTGGATTGCTTTCTGGTTTTAATACGTTGTAAACATTTACTTTTCATCGGTTCCATCTAAAAATAATGATTTTCCATATTATTCATAGCTTCTTCAAATTTCAACACCATTGGCAGTCAACGCTTGACGTTTTACCATCGCCGCCAGAGGGAACGGCGAAGGCAGAACATGTATTTAAGGAATTCAACAGGAATTAACTGTCTGAATGACCCAGCTTTTTATGAGCTTACATAGGGAAATATCCATTTGAATGTTGATGATGTTATTGTATGAAGAAAAACTTCACATTTTTACATAAGAGATGACGGAAAAACTGCAATAAAAATTAATACTTCAGTACATCACTGAGTTTTTACAATTTTTCAACAACACTAGTTTCATTTTTCAAATGAAATTTTAAATAAAATATATGCAATGTTTTTTTTAACTCTAAAGACTAGGGTAACGGCACCAGTAACAGATATTCTTAAGACATCGCTCTCAGGTTAATTCAATTTCCTTAGCCTTTTAATGTATTTTATGTATTAAGCCTTTTCTTTTTTTGGGGGGAAGGGGAGGGCTACAGTTAAAAAGCGTAAGCCCGTCAATTTGATAAGTAAAACGCGGGCATTAAAACAGATAAAGTAAGCTAAGAAATAGTCTTTAATAATTGATTTAAAAGATGATGGTAATAGCTTTTTCAGCAAAAAAAAGAAAGAAACAAAAAAGCAATTTTCAGGCTCTTTTTGAAAAGTTTCGGACGATAATGACGGTAATAACTTTTTCAGCAATAAAAAGAAAAAGCATTTTTCAGACCCTTTTGGAAAAATTTCGGACAGTAGGTATTTGAAACCTTTTAAACTTTACCTTCCATAAGGTCTTGTCTAGCAACTTGAGAGAATATTTTTCATATCATTTTCCTAAGAGCTAATGGTTTTCTCAATGCGTTAGATTTTTTTTGCTTAGGAATAATATTTGACTCATTTTTATACAAAGGATCTTACACAAATGTTTATTTTCTGCTGGAGATTTCGAGAAAAAGGTTTTAAACATCAATAATCATCGTTCTAAGTTATTTTCATATCGTTTGAGAACAACTTTTGAAATGTTCAAAAACGGAGTTTTATATTTGCGCTTTCAATTGAAAAATATTAGAAAAAATTGAAATCTGAAAAACAAATTTTCTTGAATTTTGAGGAGGATGGATCATTTATAATGTGGATTAGAATAGCCGAAAATCTATAATGTATTAGGTTTTAAAAATATATACTAACAGCTTATGTTGATTATTTAGCAGTAGAGTAACCCACAACGCTCCTCGCTATATCGCTCATTTGGCTATATTGCGTTTTTCTCTCGTCTCCCAAAAAATTATGTTTGGAAAAAAAAATGTTGCTTTACTTTTGACATCACAGAAAAAAAACAAAAGAAAAATGTTGAATTTTTTAAAGAGTCTTTTCTTTTAACTAACATGTTGTAGTAATTCGCTGCAGCTTAGGCTGCAATTTTCCATTCGTATTCCATCATAAAACGATAGGAACATTCTAAATTGCTATTTTATTTAAAAAGAAAATTTTTGGACTAGTTTTTTTTTGGTTTTTGGTTTTTGTAAAAAAAATTGTCCTAATATGATAGTAAACTTATCTTTTTGTATCTGCATATGTCATTAATTTGTACGCTCATTAAATCGTTACTCTTTATGACCCCGGTTATATTGCGTTTTCGGATATCTCTCTTATATTGTCTCTTGACAAGCGCGATATACCGAGGAGCTACTGTATTTCTTTTTTCTAAAACTTGGTGGCTCTGCCCCTTGCTCGCTGCCGCTCACCAAGCCCCGAAGATTGCTTCGCAATCTTATTTGTTTGGGCAGATTTTAAGTGCCTGTTAAGCAGAATTGGATTGAAATATACGTTAAGATTAGAACAAAATAAAAATCGCGCTCCATAGAGTTTCAAAAAAGAGCTCATTAACGTTAGAAAAGTATTAAAATTTCACTCCAAATGGAAGACAAAGAGAACTTGATAAAATGCGTGTGGCAACGCAAAAAATATTTTTAAAGAAATGCTTCAAAGAGCACCCCTTCCCCAGGGTCCAAACTAACTTGTACTAAATTTCACAGTTTAGGGGATTCTAAAGATAGCAAAAACGGCCGCTTGAAAAGTCACTTTCGAATTCGTGATTAGTAATGTTTTATTCTTTACATCCGGGCTTGAGTTGAGTTGAGCTTAGGACTTCCGCTAAATAAGAAACCCTTATATCTGCTGTTCTAATTAACTTAGAAAATTGGCAAACTCAATCTGATGTAGAAAAAAAAAGCTATTTCGAATGACATATGAGGCAGTGAGAAGCAAAGGGGTGTAAGTGGACATTTTCAAGTTTTGAGTAAATCGCGTTTAAAGATAACATCTTAGGTACGCTTTCATTGGTTTTTTTTTCTAAATCATGCTGTATAGCAGCAACTACGAGGGCTACTAGTACCATCTCTTGCCCCAAGACAGAGGAGAGGTTCGCCTACCATGTGTACAAATTATCTCCAAATTTTTAATTTTGCCACTTACATCCCTTTGCTTCTCACTGCCTCATATGATGTTCAGGGAGTGTGGGAATTTTTTAATCTCCTCACTGGGCAATTTATACGAAATTTTAGCTTAAAAAATAGTTACAAATAATAATAATAATAATAATAATAGTAATAGTAATAAATAATAATAAATCGAAATTTCAAAAATAAAACCCCAGGTGCAAATTCCCGGTGCTCGAAGTAATTCTGTACCAAATTTCAAGGCTGTAGGTGCAATGGAGTCTCCTGGACGCCGCGCCGGCCCTCCACAGGCAGACTTTCACAATTTCTTTGACGGTACGTCAAACCTTGATGTCTCGAACCTCCTTATCTCGAAACCCTTGATGTCTCGAAAAAAACCTTTTCCCGGCATTTTCTATAAAAACCCCTATGCATTTTCCATAGTTATCTCGAAATTTATTTTTCGAAACCCTTGATATGTCGAAATTTTTGCACAGAAGCAAGTTTCAATTCTTGTTTTCTTTGGCAAATTTTGTAGTAGGGGAAACCCATCTAAAGTGGATACCCCGGGCAAAGCGAATTTTGCCTATAACTCCTAAATAATTAGTTGGCCGGCAGCCGTGTTGTCATAGCAACGGTCGCCTCTTGCCGCTCCCTGAGCGGCATACACGTCGGGACGAGTTCGCGTCACGCGACGCCAGTGACCGAACAAAGTATGTTTTGGGGAAAACAATATTAGTTTACAGAGTTTAGTGTTTCATCTATAACTTTAATACTATTTGTGACATATTCTTAGTAATGACTAGGATTTGATGTACGATTATGTAGCTTTCAACTATCCGTAGACGACGAGTTTAGATGCTCTGAATTTTTAGTAGTTTTTATTAACCTGAAAATGTACCTGAAGGGCAAAGCGGATTGGGCAAAGTGGATACCATATTCACTATGCCCGGTCATGACAAGTAACTTCATCCGAACCTGGAAGTTCTTCAATTTTAAGATCTCAAGACAATGCTACCATTGCAGGCCGTCCTTATACTCCCATGGGACCTGAAACAACAGAATATGTCAAAGGCAATGATGTTCTCTCCGCTTCAACCAAACCTGGATGTGCTAAGAACTACTACAGTCCTTCAGTTTTACGGCCTATTTCTCAGCCTGCTAAAGCAATAACAACACGTAAGGTAAAGCTACAGAGTTCTACACTCCTGACAAGTACTCCGGTAAAGGACAATCAGAAATAAAAATTTGAAAAATCAAAAAAGACCGTCATGAAGTAACTAGATGATGTTTCGACTAAAGCTTCTCAAAAGACTTTTAAAAAGACCACGCTACCAAAAACACCTCTGGCACAAAACATAGGACTGCATAAGAGAATGATAAGAAGGGAGTAAAGTAATTTGATGATGTAAGGTGCATTTTCTGTGAGGAAATGTTCATTGAAGAAGATGATCGGCCAACGGATACAATTTGTATTTGTACTCAATAGTGTCATAAAAAGTGTTCAGCATTCGAAAATAGTAATGATTTTCATTGTGATAACTTCAATGATTAGTATTGTAGCAGAAAAATGTTTTTTTTTTTTTTTTTTTTTTTTTAAATATGTTCCTTAATTTTGGATATTGACTTTTTTTAGTTTAATTTCTCTGTTTGTTATAATAATCAGTATTGTAATTTTTTTTTTTTTAATATGAGCCTTTAATTTTCGATGCTTGTTTTCTTTTTAAGTTCTATTTCTTTGATGGTAATAACTACAATAATTAGCATTGTAGCAAAAAAATGTTTTTTAATATGCTCCTTTAATTTTAGACGTTTATTTTATTTTTAAATTCAATTTCTTTGTTTCTAATAGCTACAATAATTAGCATTGTAGCAAAAAAAAAAAAAAAAAAAAATCGGATATGTTCCTTTAGTTTTTGATGGTTATTTTATTTTTAATGTTTAGTTTCATGGCAAATAATGTTGGTGTTCGCTTTGCCCTGGTACCGAATCCACTTTACCCGGGGTGTTGGGCAAAGTGGATATTTATGCCATTGTTGAAAACTGGCCTTACATCTAATAGTGTAATTAATATTAAGGACAACTATTACTGCATTACGTAAGTTCATTAAATGAAGAATGATTATACACAGTTGTTTCAATTTCCAAAGTAATAACTAAACGACAATAATCAAGAAAAGCTTAAGGTATTCACGTTGTCCGGGTTTCCCCTAAAACCAGTACCAGGGACAATTGCTTAACGTTTTTCATCCCTTTTCTTGGAAATTTTGTGAATAGGGGAGTGTTGGTATGAGAGGGGAGCTGTGTTTTCCCTAGAGTTTAGAATCTTTGTGCATTTCTCTCGAACATGTTGTCCACTTTGAGGAAAGCGGGTCGATGTTTCGTCCGTCAGTTTTCAAGCGAAAACGGAAAATATGTTCCTCATTTTCATCATTCTGCTTTTTTAACTCCTACAAAATGGTTGCTGGGAACTTCTTGAATGTGGGGTTACTGGCAGAAGATAAAATTAGAATTTTTAATTTTTAGGTGAAAAAAGCCAAGTTGAAATTGTTGTTCATTTCAAAATCTCATCCTGTGCACTTTCGACAATTATAAAATTTCAAATCTAGTAAAATATTGAAGATTACTTTATTGATCGTAATTCGAAGTGGTCCCATAGCACATATATGAATGCATATAGCGTACGTATGTGTAATTGTGAGAGTTACTAGTGTAATTTTTATAAAACCTTGATAACTCAAAAACTCGAAACCTCGATAAATTTTTCCTCGTCCCAAGCGATTCGAGACATCGAGTTTGTACATTTTTTAATATACGAAGATATAAGTGCGCTTTTGCTTTATGAAATTATCCTTTTTTTGGAAGTGTCCATTCCACATTCCAGTGAACTCTTTCAGAGCAGAAATCCTTTAAAAATAAATCCGTAAAGCAAATGGAAAAAACGTTCCAAGTAAAAAAAAAGAAACTTTTGACCTTCTAAAAAGCAAGATAGTGATCAGTTCTTGAGTAGGTGACTTCCAAACGCATCCTTAGTTTACTAGTCTCTCCGTGTCTCTTCAAACACGTTTGCTTTCCATGTAAATCGTTTTGTTTTTCGGTCTGGTTAGATTGATTAATTGAAGGAACCTTAGGCGCGATTTCAAATATAAAACAATAAGTTATGTTTACCACTCTTTAGAGATTTCATGACTCTTTTAAAAATTGGGTACAGGAAGGCAACAAAAAATCGACAACACGAGAACAAAAAGTTGGTTGTTATAGCAGTTGTTTTAAAACTTTATCCACTCAGAAAACCGTCAGAATCTTTTCTTTTCTTTTTTTAATTTCAGTGAAACTCTGATACTAAGAAAAATAATTTTTTGATTTTTTGATTTATATGATATTAATGCCTTACATTCAAAAAAAAAGTTTGTTTGTTTTATAACGGAGTTGCGTATTAGTTTCCCATAGTCTTTTTTTTAAACAAAAATCAGAAATATCAAGATGTATTGAATTTGTTTCTCAAAAATTCAAGTTTTTACGACTAAAAATTGCAACTAATTATTGAAACTCTGTTTTTGGTTTTTTGAAAGATGAACACGGAAACTGCAATGAATACTTCGATGGTGTTTGTGCTTCCGTCTTTATCTTATCTGTTATCCGAAACTGAACAATTCCACCAAACATAAAGTCTCCAAGCATGAAACCATTTCACGTGACTTATAATGCTGTTAATGGAGAAAGAAACATCTTTGCAGCAAATAATTCGTGATTGCGAAAAGAATAATCAATCAAAAATACATTTTATTTCAGATTATTTTTTCTTTGTTTTGCATCAGGAATCTAGAGTTTTTGTTGCATCTATAAAAAAATATTACTTATTGTTTCGTTCTGCTGCATTTCAACAGCTCCTCTCTCTCTCTCTCTTTCTTTTTTTTTTTAATAATATGTTTTGCCATTTTATGACTACCCTTAAAGAAACTGAACTGTTGTGTTTGAAAATTACCAAGTTGCTTCTTGATAATATCATTAAACTGTGCTTACTAAATAGAACGTTTCACAACAGAAAGATTGAGTTAAATATCGTTTTCATATTGTTATAAACAGCTTCTTTTTGCATTAAAATTCTGTCTGCTTTAAAATAGTTATTATAACTAAATGGGCAATTCTATCAAATCAAATCAACAATCACAAAAAGGATAATGACATTACTGCTCTAAAAAAGCTTTAAATATCCATTAAAATTACGCTTATACATCGTATTTGATGGCAGGAATGAGGTAATGGTAGTTACCTTCTGCAAAACACTTAATATCATTCAGTATAAACAATAAAAAATGTCACCCTAATAGACAAAGGCAAATTGAAATTGTCTCCACATATCTATATATTTATACCTATTAGGCATGAAATAATTGATAATTACACTGTGTGACACGATTTTTCTAACATGAATACTATCTCGTGTATTGAGTTGCTTATTTAATTGCAACCAAAATTGCCAAATGATATGGGCGTCTAACACGTCACGTTTCTCAGTTATAGCTTCTATAACATTTTCATGCACCCTCGCGTATAATGTGATAAAAATAATTTAATTCAACATACATTTCAATAATTAAACATAACATAACATAGCATAAAATAGCCTATTGGTAGTTTCTGTAAAAAAAATCATCTGGAACAGTTATTGTTTGATAGAATTCATTTCAATTAGAATTGCTGTAAAGTTCTGAAGAGACAGCAATTAATTTTTTGCTTTTCCTCTTATTTGCAAAGAAAATGATTCTTCCACACTTACATATAAAATTCGGTTTGGCGAAAAATTTTGTCAAACTTATGGATAAAAGTGGCAAAGGTTTTTCATATTTGAAAAGTATTTTTCCTAAATTGAGTGATGCTAAATTAAAAGAAGGCATTTTTGTCGACCGACAAATAAGAACGCTTATGGAGAACAATGACCTTGATGAAAATCTCACCTGAAAGAAATTAGAGGCTTGGTTGCTTCAAAAGAAGGTAGCTTGAGTTTTTTTAATCAGTAAAAATAAAACTAAAAATGCCAAATTTTTAGTGAAAAACTTGCTTTAAAAAATTTGAACGATGGGGTGCAGAATGTGATTGGAGATAAATACATTTCTTGTATCCTCATTTCGATTTTTCCCTCCTAATTTTGCAATGTTGAGTGATAAGCAAGGTGAACACTTTCATCAAGATGCTAAACGTATGGAAGAATATTACCAACGAAAATGGAAAACAAAAATGCTGGAAGATTACAGTTGCTTTCTAATTCAAAAGGAAAAGTTAATTTTTTATCACTATCTTTCATAACATGTGGCTTCTTTTTTTTTTTTTTTACTCAATGATAAAACCTGTATTTTTTCTACTCACAACCTGTGTGTAAGTGTATATTATTACTATATTTGCATTAAGATTTAAAATATAAGTAGATAAACATGTTTAGATTAGATTCAAAATTTTCAATTTTTAGCCAGCTATGGAAATTAAATTTTTCATAACTTTAAAATGGTACGTGTTACAAGAATTTATTTTATCTACTTATGTTTAGCAGGCTCAACTTGACATAAATCAGCTATTTTTCTCAATGTTAGAGAAAAAAAGTAAAATTTTGTCACACAGGGTTATTTATGCAAATCAGGTTTATAAGTCATTCTTTCACAAAAAATTTTTTAATGTCGCATAGTACACATAACAAAAAATAAATGAACATATCGATAAACGTTTGATCCATAGCAACACGACAAACAACGAATTATCATCTGCAGTAGTTGAAATAAATAAATAAATAAATAAATAAATAAATAAATATATATATATATATATATATATATATATATATATAGACTAGCTGACACAGCCACGCGTTGCTGTGGCGAAATAATTGGAATAAAACATTCTTTTACTCAATATTTTGATAGAATCTAATTAATGTTTTTAGTAAAGCTTCAAATAGTCTAGTCAATTTTAAAGCAAATGAGATTGATAATGGACATGTTAGGCTGAATTAAGTACTTATTGAATTTAGTAAGTACTAACTAAATTTTCAATGATTATAGCACTATGCTTACGCTTAGTAAATTTTGCAAGTATGACTTCGGCGAAAAATAAAAGCAAAATAACTTAAAAGTGATAGTAAATATCGAAAATAATTGTAAAATATCGGAACGTAGAAAGCATAAACCAACATACACTTTTAGAATGTTCACTACATTTTATTCATCTCAGATTTCTCTATAGTTTGTAATCAATAACTTCTTTACAAAATTCATTAACTAAATTTAAAAAAAATATAAAACTTAAATTTTATAAATGAGGTTGATAACTTTGACTTCGATCTATTGTTTCTATCATTTGAAAACTGAAAATTATCTAAGCACTAAGTTGTGCACAATATCCTTGCTTAACCTGTCTTTTGCTAACACAAATACGTACGATAACTTTCCCACTTGTGAGTAGGCGATAGATAGTTGCCCATGAGAGAGACCTGTATGTTTCAAGTCCAAACCGAAAGTAGACATAGTTTGGTCTTGAGATCCATTTATGGTCTTTTCAAAAGCTAAACAAATCGGAAATTGAACCCTTCCAAATGTGTTTGAAAATTATGACGCTATTAATGGATTACGTGGCAGCACAACAATTTCTCCTTTTAATTTTTCCGTCAAAATTGTTGAAATTTTGATGAAGAAACGTGTACCGTTGCATAATTTAGCTATGTTTAAACTCTGAAAAAAAAAATTTGTGAAAGAATTTTCAACCTGAAATCGTCTAATGGCACTCCTGGTATATCCAGAGAATTTAAACATTCAGTTGGAATGTTTAAGGCTTTGTTTTTATCGACAACTGCATAGCCTTGTTTAGCATCAACGGTTAGCACAATGTGATAATAATTTTTTTCTTTTTCAGGTCTCAGTTATTGCTCATTATTCCCAATAATTGTAGCTAAGACAGCGTCATTGCACTGTTTTTTCTCGTTGTAAATCAGTGTTAACTATGTCGGTGACCAATCGAACAGGTGATATTACACTATAATGACTAAACAACAAATTTGAAATTGAAATGCATAAATTTTCAATCAACACTAACGCTTCATTATATGTATATGTAAATCATTGGTGAAAAGTCTTGATTTGTACATCGATTTGTTTGCTTAACTCTATGGAGTACATCTTCAAACATAAAATTCATATAGCTTCCCCGCAGAAATGATGATTGTGTTGGATATTATGTCGTCAAAATTATCTTAAACAGTTGACGAATACTTTCTCGTTATACAAAACCTGTAAAAGAAAACGCAACTGCCAATGATTGTGTGCTACCAATAATTACAATTCGCTAACTGCATCGTGATATGTATTAAACAGTCGACAATTAACGGTCCGCAAATATCCTGTCTGTTTGGGAATGTTTAACGAAAACAAATGCAAAAACAACAGTCACTTTGTTACGGATGCACAGTTTTGTTTTGGATGGAGTTTTGAACCCAATGTCTTGGCTTTAATTTTTAATTATGTCCGAAATGGATGAATGTTGTGTTCTTTGTTTGCGTGGCTTCCATCATTTTTTTTTTTTTTTTTTTTGATTTTATTCAACAGCGTAAAAACAATTAAGAAACGTCCTGGAAAATAATGGGCAGCGAATACGCCTAATTTCTGACAGTAACATGTATTGCAAAAAAATAGGAACGTGTCCCACTAAAAGTCAGAAACCTTCCTAAAATTATCCTGAAGACTTTCTGAAGCATTCCGAAACCTCTCCGATTTGAGACTATCATTTCTCTTTAACCTTTAGAGAGAACCAAAGTAAAACTAAAAGTAATAGCTTGGCACATTTTTTGACTCACCAAAGAAAGTACCAAAAGCATTATCGCTACCATTGCCACGGCTAAAATGGACTTGCAAGCATACACAAAGTATTCCACTTGCTTGTTACTCTTGGAAACTTACGGAATCCAGAGACTCACTTCCATTGGGAGCTACGTCAATCTGGACGGACCACGACGACGGTAGCAAAGTCAGTTCATCACTAAAATTCATTAAGCTTCCTAATATTATCCGGGAATCTTTTTGAAGAATTCAGTAATCTGCCAGTTGTGTCTCTGGACCCCCCCCCCCCTTCAGAGAAAACTTAGGTAAGTTTAATACAAAAACTTGACACCTTTCTACTTTTCCAAGAAAGCTTCAAAAGTATTACTGCTACCATGACGAAAGATAATACGAAGAGAAAGATTGCGAGCAAGAATTATGAGTCTAACTCGCCTGCGATTCCTCCAAAGCTACGGAATCCTGAAGCTCATTCATTCTCTCTGCAAGCTTAGGCAATGCAGACGGACCATTATTGAACTGAAGTCGATACAATTAACAAATAGTCTCAGTTAATCTTTAAACTGGGAACGAAAAATATTTTTCGTAACGGTGAGAAGTCTGCATTCATGATGTTTGTAGCAATTCAGGAAACTTTTTTACGCAGATATTTGATTCCCAAATAAAATTGTTCAGGACCTGTAAAATCCCAACATATTCCACGAAAATAATCAGTGACATTTCGGATTTTTTTATAGCGCATGTAAAATATCGTGGAAAATTGGCAAATAATTTTATTTCTGAGAATCGGGGCAGAACACGTTAGGTTTTTGACACAATGTTAAAATTTTCGTGGTTCGAGTGCTCTTCGTAGATAATATCTTCGGTAAAATATAATCGTTGACCAGTTTTAAGGTGTACCTCAAGATGCTGAACAGAAGGGTCTGTTTCGTATAATGGGGTAACTAAATTATGCCAGATAGCTTCCTAGCTGCTTACATATCTAATCATCGCGTTATTTCGTTCGTATCTCGTACCTCAAATGCGACCCAATAAGGACCTTTTATAACGTATTTGATAAAGTATTTAATGGATTACTCAGCACTGCAAAACTCGACATTTATATGAGCCTCATACGTTTTTAAAAGCAGTGGTGAGTATGGAACTACTCGCCGCTTATCAATTTCAACTTGATTTGTAGTATTTGACATTTACATTGAAAAGTGTGGCCTCTATACTCCTCCTTTCTACGGCGATATTGTTGATAACCATCAATATCCTTATCATAGTTTCATTTGTAAATTTTAATTAACTTAAGAATAAAAATTTTGAGGATGAATTAACTTACAGCGCCATCTGTTAAGAATGTACAGAACCAAACAATAGATACACACTATTAATATATAATAAACATTTTATCTGCAATAAAAAATTATAAAAATTATCCTATCTTTTAAGTTGGACCAAATTACAGATACGTATGAAATTTGATAAAGATCGGTTCAGTAGTTTCGGAGTTTACCCCGAACAAAAATCGTGACACGAGATTTTTATATATATAGATTTAATTTTAAATCACTATGGCAAAATAAAACTGACATAGCTTGTGTACTTTTAAGCAGTAGTGCTTAATCTGCGACACTTGAGCTGCATGAAACTGTGCTTAGATCATAGCTTTAGTAGCGACACGTCCATTATCTTGGGGCTAAATTCCGCTTTCTTTCTACTATGTTTGCTAGAACGAAGTAACGTCTTTTGCTTCCTGATTGTGGATTAACATGGAGTTAATTAAAGCTTGACCACGGAGAGATGGCGGATGACCTTGAAGCAGAAACATCATTTGTATTAGTTGTAATAAGTTGCTTGTCATTATTTTGTAACACATAGGATCAGCAATAACGTGCCTCTTACTACTTGGCGCTTTCTAGTTGATTCTACCTCTTACAAATGATGTTTCGCTTCAAGGTCATCCAGTATCTCTCAGTGGGTAAGCAATAGAAACCACAATCAATAAGCACACTACTTCACCATAGAAGGCATAAGAAGAAAGCGTCGTTCAGCCCCAACCATGGGTTTAGCCAGGATTCCCGTTAGGGAGGGGCAAGCACAGGCTCAAAAAGATGGAAGTTTTTAGTTGCCCCCTTCCTCCTAGTCAGCGCCCCTATCTAGGAGAGGCTGCCATAGAATAGACGTCGGAAATTGCTTGAAATTATAGTTCTGCTCTCCCCCTAAAAAAAAACATGGTCATATGGGGGCAATTAAAACTGTTATGTGGCTCTCCTTCGGAAATTTTCAAAACTGCAATTTTAAAATTGCAATTTAAAATTTATTTTAGGGACAATTGGAAGGTGGGGAGTCTGAGATTCTCTTCTAGGGAGGGGAAGTTTCCCCTCCCTTTCCTCCTCTGGCTACACCCACAACCCCAACATGGCGGACGTGTCGCTACTTGTTCTATGATTCAGGGCTTTAGGGCTGCATGCTGTTTGCCAAGTTTTTCTATCTAGATCAAACAAAGGTAACAGTAGCGTGGATTTTCTATTTTTTCTAATGGCGAACTTAATTTATTAACGATCCTTTAAAAACTTTCTTCCTCTTAATCCTTCATGATTTGAATTGGCATCATGAAGGAAAACTTTTTCCACAGAAATAAAATGAAAAGTTGTAGGAAAGCGTTTCAACTAGGAGGCAACGCTACAAGTATTTAAGTATTTTAATACTTTATCAACCCTTAAACCGTAAATGTTACGTAAATGTTACTCATAATCAGACACATTTTTGGATTATTTTAAATGACAATGAAATTTTAAGGCTCTTATGAGAATAATAGCACTCCCACTGAAAGGAATTACTCGATAGAATAGAAAGTCAAAACTTTTCATCCACACCACTTTTCCGTTAGATAATATTATTCTGTTCTGGAATAAATCTTGTAAGTTCAAACACTTTGCGGTCACGCTTTTACTTATTGCGAGAAAAGTTAGTGGTGAGTTCTAAGAAAAAGAAGGTTAAATGCAGAGCCTTAAAAAAAAATAAGCCCGTCTTACAGGAAGAGTTTCACCTGTAATCGGTTAATGATTACTTTGTTGTTGCCGTTCGTTCTAAACCACCGCCCTCTCTTTGACTTAAATATTGTAATAGACAGGAATCATGTTAGTTCAATTTTGATTGTTTCTTTATGCTTGTTTGGTGGTTCTCTTCTTTCAGGAGCAGTCGTCTCCATGATGAGAACTTTGAGAAGAACTATAATAAAATGGAGCTATTTGGATAGATATATATTGCACATTTTCACTAAGAACTACTTACGTAAGGCGCGGGTCAGGTTACAACAGGGAGCTTGGGGAAGTAAATTTACTTTTACAGAATGAAATTTTTGAAAAAGTTCCGAACCGCTCGCTGTTTATACTTCCTGGAATATCCAGACCCGTCATTTCAAAATTTTCCGGGGAGGGGGGAGGGTCAAAGTGTATTAACTATGCATTAGGGTGGAGTGAAAAAAAAAATCTTATAAACGCTAAGTAATAGTAGGGAAATATTACCTTTTGTAGAGATATTTGGTCATGCAAAAGGATTTCGATAGCAAAAAATATCTTGAGGTTCCACTAGCGCCTTGAAGTTGACCATTATTGCATGAAAACTGGAGAAAGTTACAATACTTTCATCAAAAATAAGATCTGATAATTTAATATCACTTAAGAGTAGACTTTCTGTGTAGATTAGACACCGCATATGATCAATATGCATATTACATCGAAAAATAATAAAACCACGCGACCAGTTTGGAAATACATTGGTTTTTCAAAGTTAGGGGAAGGGGGTCAATATCTCCCGTCTGATCCCTCTAAATGTCCACCCAGATTAGAGTTATAGAATAGATTAAAAATGAGGTAGTGAGAAAGAGGCAAAGGGATGCAAGTGCCAACATTAAAAATTCGGCGATAACCAGTACAAATGGTAAATGAACCTCCCCTCTGTCTTGGGGCAAGAGATAGTACTAATAGCCCTGGTAGGTGCTGCTATGCAGCGAGATTTAGAAAAAAAATTCAATGGAAGTCTACCTAAGACCACAACTTTAAAGGTGTGTCACTCAAAACTTGAAAACGTCCTCTTACATCCCTTTCTTCTCACTGCTTCAATTGAGAGTTGGAGGTGATAAAATTACCTCGATGAAATGGAGCGTTTTGGGTAACGAAAGTCTCGATCTATTTTATTATTAGGTGGGCGATGATTAATAAGAGGATTCAGAGAAAGCAAACCTCCTGAAATATTTCAAAAATTGACTTTTCATCTGCGATAAATGCTTTAAGATATACAGTAGAGTCTTGAAAATCCGAGTCTCGAAAGTTCGAGGTTTCACTTAATCCGAGGTGATTTATTTATAGTTTGAGTTATTTATTTTTAGTAGAAGAAACACTTATTTTCATTAAAAAAAATTTGGAAAAAAATAGAACCGACTTCAAAACTGCTCTAAAAAGGGAAAAATAATTTTATTCTTTAAACACCATTGATAATACTTTTAAATATAATTTTTGAAGTTGGCGCAAAAACAAAAAGTAAAATCCAGTGTAACCATGCTTCATATTTTTTTCAGAAAATCATCCAAAGTTAGGAACGAAACATTTATATCGTTACTCAAATATGCTGTTATCAATGTTTAATGTGTGTGGTATTGAAGAAACTTGGCCTGGTTAAATTTATTGTTGTAATTGAGTTATGGCTGTGAATGATTTTATCTATCGTTTTTGCGCCAACTTCAAAAATTATGTTTAAAAGTATTATCGATGGTGTTTAAAGAATAAAATTATTTTTCCCTTTTTAGAGCAATTTTGAAGTCGGTTCCATTTTTTTCCAAAATTTTTTTTATTTCATTCTTTTTAGTGTAAATGTAGATATTTCTGTAAAAGTAAGAAGTTACCTTCACAAAATTTTACCTTATTTTTTCATACAAATGCTCCATACTAAAAAAAAAAAAAACTGTAAGCACGTCTTAAACTTTAAGCAATTGGCACTAAAAATTTATCTTTGTTCCTCTCTGGAATTCATTTGTGTGTTAATTTAATTATAACCATTTAAATATCCCTAACTAATTTGCATTTCACAGCATACCAGTTGCTTGTGATGCAGTCCTGTATAGTTGAGGCAAACATAACCTGGTAGTATTGTGAAGGCTCAGCAGATCCTGATCACTGCATCACCTCACTTCCAGGTTAGCTTTACCACCACTATGAAGCAATGACACTGAAGAAACTTGATGCTTGCTTCAGAGAAGCCTTCATTCAAAATTATCATTACAATTATCATTAATGTCACTGTTATATGGCACCAAACTTTTATAACAACGGGTTTCATATTTAATAATTTAATAGGGAAATTGCATGAAATTTACTGTTTTATGCCCATAACTTTTTTTCTAAAGAACAAATATGGTCAAACAAAGTAATGGGACCTAAGTTGAGCCATCCCCTATCCATCAAAAAAAAAGAATCGTCAAAATCAGTTCACTAGGTAAGACGCTGTGAGTGGACAAACAAAAAAAAAAAAACATACATACGGTATGAACTGATAACAGCCTCCTTTTTGAAGTCGGTTAAAAATTAGAAAACAGATTTTTTTTTGTTACACTTATACTTTTTCACTACATTGTAACAAATAAAAGTACATTGAATAAATAATTGAATAATTAAATAAATTGAATTGATATGTGGTAGCTGGTTCCAGTCATTCTTCTATAGAGTCCAAAGCGATGCTCTAATTCATCAGTTTGTATACTTTACCAGGAAGCAGAAAGCGCATATTAAATTCTTGTGTACAATAGTTAGTGAGTTGTATTATGCATTCAGTAGTAATAAGTAGAGCAGATAAAGTTTCATTTGTCAATCTACTTGTACTATTCATCTTTTGCCACTTTTTAAGTCACATCATAAAATTAGATAAAAATACCATCTTTTTATCCAATTCATCACCTGTTAAAGGTTTACACATTTCATCTTTAACATGAATCCCTTTATGAGGTGTTTTAACATTTACAATTTTAAACCAAGAGTAAAAGATTTCAACATACTCTGCGGTAGAAATAGCATTTGGTATCTGATAGCGTTCTCCAATCTCTTTAAGGGCCATTAACAACTTCCCTGTTAAAAACTTGAAGAGTAAGTTTCACATTTTGCCTTTCGAGATGGGTGGGCCACAAAACCTTCCTTGACAATGTATATCCATGCTTTAATAATTCCCCACATTCTACTTCATACAATTTGTTTACTGCTAAAAATGATGCTCTATGTACTTCATTACTCTATCTAAATTGAAGCTTGGATAATACATTGCTTGTTCTGGATTTTTCTGATTAATCCAATCATGCCTCACACATTTGATCAAATGAATAGTGTCAACATATTAGAATAATGGTCTTTGTGGATCACATGGATGCGGATACATGTATTCACAAAGAGGATTATTAAAAAATTCATACCTTTGCGGTTAATACTGTTGTCGGATACGGCAACAACAACTTTCAACCCGGTTTTCTCCAAACCAACAGTGAGTTCTTCGAACAACATTTCTGCGGACATTTTATTTGTAGTCAAAATGTGTACCACATCTAGGTACTTTGACAGCAAACTTTGAATCATAAAAATAAAGGCAGGAGCTAGCTAATTCTTTGTTGTTATAATCTGTGCCTACAATGTTACCCCACTTGTAGTCCAAGAAGGTAACATGCCGTTCATAAACTTTTAGGTCTTTTATTTTTTGTTTCGCGTAATCCAAAAAATGTGAATCATTTATTTCATTTTGAAGACTAATATTCATTTTGGAACTTAATTTTTTAATTGTGGATTGGTGCGGAAGCACAATTTCACCTATCTTTCGTACAAATTTATATGCTTGAGGAGAAATTAAAAAAAAACATTGCAGAAAAAATCAGCATCTCTGTTGAATATCTATAAGATTCTGGAGAATAGCATTTAAAAATGATATTTGTTCTACAATGAAATCAAAATTAGCATGATAATTTTCAACCAAATTATCTTTCAGAGACAACAGTAAGGATTTTATGATAGAAAAATTTGGGTTTCAACTGACTTTTTCCGAGAAGAGCATTTGTTTGCAATTGATTCCATAACATCTGAAATTTCATTTAAATTTGTTATTTGTTTTGGTAGAGTCAATTTAGATAACTTCGACAATTTTTGCTCTTTATAAGATCACGGTACGCGGGAGCATCCCGGCCGCCAAGAAAACCAAACGTCAGCAGCCAACAAAGCAAATCCACCGCCAAGAAGGACGAAAGAAAATAAAAGCGACTAAGAACAGTTGACACGACAGAACAAGTTGGAGTTTTCTGAGTTTTTCACCCCTCTGTATCTCAGCCCCATGAAGACCCTCGGAGTTGATTTTTGGTATACTCAATCTCTAGTGGCTCCTGAAGACATAAACCAAAATGCAATCCCCAGGACGATCAGGGGGAGGAGGAATTTAAGTTAGAAAATCGCTGTTCAAAAAAGTTTTTGCTTTCTTTTACAGCCCAGACGAGAAGAGAAATCGAGCTGAAATTTCGCACACTTTCCTTGTGCCCTACTGATGTGCCTTTTGTGCCATTTGACACCCCTCCCCCTTGTTTTCACCCCCCAAATCGTACCTTCCCGGGGTTCTGTAGTAGCCCCCTGGGGGGCTATGATAATGATTTATTAGTTTTTTTGCATACATATTCTTGGGGGTCCTAGGTGGCGCTGGCTTTACTCGCTAAAGGGCAGGATTACGGTAGCGCGGTTGCTTGGCGCGTT
>NC_072731.1:77345270-77491595 GCF_026930045.1 Uloborus diversus | reverse complement strand
CATAAACTGATTGAAGAGGGCAACAAGCGACTGGCAGCTGCCTTGAAAAGAAAATCATTTGAGGATGTGGCAGCAGCACAAGCCTTAATTGCTGCAGGTGAAAAGAAACTGAAAACTTCAAATTAAATTCACCAAATATACAAATAGAGACACATATTTTGATTGTCACTCTTGAATTAAGGTTTGATGCGAATTGAACGTTTTACAGCTTTTTGAAATAAGTTGTATACAAAATTTAAAATTTCCTTTAAGTTTGCTAATTTGTTCTTGTTTATTTTGAACTAATTTTGTTTAAACAAAATATGATTGGTTAATATTAAGTTCATTTGCTGTTGTAACTTAAGAAGCAAGATTGTTGTAGTTATAGTAATTCCAATAAAAAATTAGGTTTACATTTCATACTTCTAACAAGTGCTTATTGTTGTTGAGAAAGTTCTTAACTATAGAAACCCTAAGCTAATAATTGGTAATAAATTTTAGTAACTGAATTCATTAAACATTCTATTAAGCTACTGAATTAATATTAGTATTTAGTGAGGTATCTTTTATGCTTAAAATTAAGTTACAATATTTAAATTACAAAAACATACAATAACCTATACAAGTCTGCTGAAGTATTTAGGATAATGTTGATTTGTTAATTGCCAAATTTGTTGGTAAGTAAATTTTTGATGCATTATTTTC
The DNA here is from genome assembly GCF_026930045.1 of Uloborus diversus. Classification (NCBI taxonomy): domain Eukaryota; kingdom Metazoa; phylum Arthropoda; class Arachnida; order Araneae; family Uloboridae; genus Uloborus; species Uloborus diversus. The sequence goes on along the minus strand of NC_072731.1, from coordinate 77,490,911 downwards.
AAACTAATTTTCTGCAGAAAATGACATGAGTAAATTAATGCTAAGGATTAGAAACCAATATTTAAATTTTGACGTGATCAAAAAGTGAAAATTTATTTCTTTTTAAAGTGTCCTATATTTTTTTTTGAAAAATCCTATATTTTTTTTTGAGCTTGCTGCTATCACTGTATTACCACAGTGCGGTAACAGACACACATTAGCTAACAGGAAGTCGTCATAAAATCGGTTTAATATGAATAAAAATTAGTGCTTAGAAGCAATTAAAATTTTGATTCATTTTCTAATAAGTTATCATACAAAACATCTCGATATTGAAGTTTTTATACCTTTTTGAAAAGTTTTAATGCATGATTTTTGGAATTCGGAAGAGCAGAGAATCGTGTTACTTACTATCAGTGCCTAGTGTTGTAGTGTCGTGCTGTTTTGCCAGTACAGCTAAATAGAAAAGTTTTTTTTTTTTTTTTTTGCCCATTGTGCTTCGAAAATATTTTTCTAACCTAACAAAAATCTTTCTCTACTAGCTGAGCTGATTGGAATAGTTAAAAAATAATTGAAGTAACAAAGTTACGTATGAAAACACTTTTTATGTCTTGCTCTTCCAAATCACACCGGCAACTTCAAAAATTGTGAGAGGCTTAATTTTTCATCATTGAATAATCTAGTCTCGTCGGCGCTCTCAGCTTCAATGAGATGTCATCTGCCACCAGCTCTGTTATTCACTATTCCAGGCTGAAGATTCCATAACAAGGACGGAACTGCAGTCTCTGGATGTGATAACTGGTCTGTCGGTATATTGCTTCTAATTTTTCTTGCCTAGTGCTAAAAATTTTACTCATAATTGAAACATTTTATTTTTCGTTTTCAAAAAATCCAATCCAGGTAATATAGAGTCAACCATGCAGAAAAATAATTATCATCAAATCTTGTGTTAATTTTATTCGAAAAAGAATCTATTACTTCATACAAAATATTAAAAAATCAGTGTTTGACTTCACATCACATGTGGATTTTTTTTTTTTTAAGCGCCTTTTTAAAATTGGCTCGAAGGAAAAATTTTTTTGAAAAAGTTTCTCGATTGATTGAAATATACATCTATGTAAAATCTATTTTCAATTTTAATTGCAGATTGAACTGTGGTAGTATGAACGCACACATCAATTGTAGATTGAACTGTGGCTTGAATAGTCCGAAAATTAAGGGTAGCAGATTGAAGATTTTTTGATAGAGTAAAGCATTTTTAAAACACTTTCCTCAATACAAATAAATTGAATAAAAATTCAAACGAAGTCATACATGCTGAAGGGCACATTGAAAGAATCGTTTTGCAATAATTCTCAGAGTCGTCAAATCACTGCTTTGAAGTTTTAGAGAAAGGTTTTTATGGTTTCAACTCTGGAAGACCATCTTGTGTCACTCCGAGATTGCATAACTATAGAGCCCAATAAAAGTTATTTGTTGATATGTTTTTTTTTTTTATTCATTAAGCACATGCATTTTTAAGAAGTTTCTATGAAAGCAGATAATGCATTGAGCAGCTGAAACGTGTTTCTAGCAAAAGAAAGCAATGAACACTCATTAAATAAATATACACTTAAAAAATGAGCGTAAAAGTGAATGTAAAATATCAAGGAATTTTCTTGAGAAAACCATGCAGCCACACCACTTTGCACGAGCCTCTCATATTGGACATACCATCGTTACACTGGGCACACAAGTATGAAATATTTAGCCGTGAAAAGGCCGAAAAATATTTCGTGAATTTCTAAGTCATCATCCAAATAACGAAAAACACTTTTTCTAGTCTGGGAATGTGTCGAGTTTCAACAAATAGTTACTGAGAACCAGCGAGATTTTTTTAATGAACATTGATTTCCAACTTACATAAATTGAATACACCCATTTTCTGTCATTCTGCTCAAAAAATTTGGGGGTGCGACAGCCCCCTCTTGACCCCCCTATTTGCCGCCCCTGGGGGGGGGTTCCTACCTTATTTCAAAAATAATTATTTAAAAAAAGACTTGTTTATTATTATTTTTTATTGAAAGCATGTCCGAAATGTTGCACACAGAAGAGAAGTTCTAGAAACATGTCGCAGACAGCTACAAAACTTTTTACCACTGGGCAAGTTCCATGGGAGAGCTTCCGAAAACTCCCCCTCCTAACATCATCGAAAATTGGCGAAAACTTGCGTTTTAGGAGCTTCAGTTTTGAAACATTGACTGCCATCAAATGTTGCCAAAGCTTGCCTACAATTACGTTTTTAATAATTTTATTTGAAAACATTTTCAAACATAACCGAAAACAATCCACAGTTGCGTTTTTCAGAGGCCTCAATTTAGCAAAATTGCCATGGGCGGGTCCACAAGCCCCTCTGCCTAACATTACCAAATATCGTTTAAAACAGCGTTTTTTCGTGTTTCAATTTCAAAAAGTTGCCACGAGAAGGACATGAAAACTTTCCTCTCTCTAACATTACTAAAGATGGCCTAAAACTGCATTTTGAGAACTACAATTTTGAAAAAACTCAAGCCACAGCCACTGAACTCTCTTTTACTGACATAATTGGAGCAATCTGCAATTGCATTTCTAGAGCTTCAATTTCAAAAAAATTCCGCAGGAGAGCCACCAAGTCTCTCCTCACCCTAAGCATTATCAAAGATAGTTTGAGATTACAATTTCAAAAATTTTACAGGGGCGGAAACCCTAAGAAACTTTTGCTTCTGACAGGACTCTTATCGCTTAGATCAAGTAAAGACTTTTTCCCAAAGTAAAAGCTGAATCCACTCTATCTCTCTATTTTAAAATATATTAGGGGAAAAATTGGAATGAGTATTTGTTAAAACACAAACCTTCCCTTTTAGTTTTTTGCCCTCACTGCGACCCTGAAAAATTTAATATCATCATTATCTTAACAGTGATTTTTACATAACTTAAAAATTTCGCTGAGACAGGCTGCAAATAGAACGAATATGGTAGCCCCAACACTCAAAAAAGTTCCGAACAATCGTCAAAATTTGGCGAGATACTAAATATATGCGTGTACTTGTATTTGCAGTCGTAAATGTGGGCAGTTCATTTTCGCATTTGTTGCAACTTTAATTTCCTCAAGCAACTCTAATTGTTGAATTTTTTTCAGATAATACTTTGATTAATTCAGAAAAGTGTGTGAATTTAACTGGAAATTTGTGACTCTTAAAAAGTATGTTTAACCTAATTTAAAAACGAGAATTCGGATTTTTTTTCGGGGGGAGGGGGGGGGAGATTTTGTGCCATTGAGCTTGGGGGGATGAGCACCCCTGCAGTGGAATATCAAACTCTCAAGTCAAAAATAATAATAATACAGGGTTCGTACGCTCCGGGAAAACCTAGAATTGTCAGGGAAAATGATATATTTGAAAATGTCAGGGAAATTTCCATTTTTGTCCCCAAAATTTTTTTTTGCAATTTTTTCCCAGGGAATTTTGTATCATGAGATCTAATCTTCGTTTTTATCGATGTTTCCTGAAAAAAAATGTAAAAGTTTTGAGGCAAAATGACGCTGACTGTAAAAATAAAAAAAGGCAACCCAGGAAACCCCTATTGAGGGCCATTTTTGCCCCAATAGTTCCCAAGAAAAAAAATTCCTAATGTGAATTAGAATTATGCACAAACTCAACAGAGGAAAAGATAATTTTCTGCTTCCGAAGTACAAGCCTGCGGATGGTAGGGATAGTAGGGTCGATCCCGAAAATCAGGTTTTTTTATAAAAAAATTTTATTGAAATATCTTTCAGTTATGCCTGAAACGTAGTCGCCATTTTTGGTCATTCATAAGATGAAGTAGACACGATGCTTAAATGCCTAAGTTTCCAATACAAAGCAGAATTGGATGTTTTCTTTTTCTGCAAACTAATGAAAATGATGCGGAATGTGCTTAAATTTTTTTTTTTTTTTTCATTTGATTTCAAATATGTGATTTTCTTGAGAAATGAAATATTTTATTCTTGAAACTAAATCTTATCCTCATTACCTTAGATGCGAACGTGCTAAAAACATTTCAACTGAATTGTAGTTTCATGAAGATTTATTATTTTTTCATTGTTTTCATGCTACTAATTCAAAAAATTATTTCTTAATTTTTGTCGCAGCTGCCATATTTGGTCATTCCGAAGATGGCAGTACACAAGACTTTTTAAGTGCCTAAGTTTCTGAAAACGGTATTGGATGTTTATTGCAATGCAAACTATTGATAACAATGCAAGATTTGCCCCTTTTTTTATTCCAGATAGTTCGTAATTATTCTCTGGAAAAAAGTGGAATTTTATCTGCAGAACATTTTTTTTTAATTCTAATTGATTGAGACGCTTATGTGGCAAAACTGACTATTTTGTTTTAATTGTAGTTTTTTAAGGATTATTAAATTGTTTATAACTACTTTTATGCTACGAATCCAAAAATCTACTTATTATCTTAAATTTTTTACTTAGTCGCCATATTTGGTTGTTTGCAAGATGGAAGTAGACATAAAATTACAAAAACATAATTGGATGTTTATCTCAATGTAAACTATTGAAAGTAAATGTGCAATTAATTATAAATTTTTTTTAAAAATTAATTATTTTCTAGAAAAGAAATTTTTTTTAATTTTAATGTAAGCATCATACGCAAAAGAAAAAAGCTGATGATTATTGGCATTGGCCTATGATCGACGGATGTTAATTTTTCTCATTATGCATTATATGGTATGCCCATCGATGCAACAAGTTAATCATATTCATACTGAAAAATAGCTTTGTACTTTGCTCAATATGTTTGTGTTACATACTAATAGAAAATAAAAAGAAGAATTGTAAACCAAAAGTGGATAAAGATTGCTGCACAATTACAACAAAACGCTAATATGCCTGACATGTGGCACCAAAGAAACACTAAAATAAGTTGAAAGTAATTTGTTTTCAACAAGTAGTAAACAAATGAAAACAATTTTAAACAAAATATTTTTTAAAAAGTAACTTAAATTGTAAGAGAAAATTTTTAAAAAAATCCAAGATTTTTTGAGCAATCACATTGCTTATTGTTCTTATTTGACTGATTTGAATTCCTATGGTTTTATTTTCCTCCGGCCTCCCTCTGCAGCACCAACGTTCACCGGCCTTTCCGGATGCTGCTCTTCTAGTGTTGCATCCATATCCAACATACGCCCGCATACATACACAACTACACACACCACACATACATACACATGCACACACACGCACATACTCACACAAGTTTCAGTTCTCAGGCTTTGCTAATTTAAACAATTTTGATTATTTTGAAAAAATTGTTACTTAAACTTAATTTTGAATGAAGCAAGTAACCTGGAATTTTCTAAGAAAATAACCTGGAAAGCCTGGAAAAATCAGAGAATTTTTTTTAACCACATGTGTATGAACCCTGTAATAATAATATCATTATACATTAAGAACTTATCTGTAAATAATTTTTTTTTAAATAAAAGTCATAGTCATCAATATGCATTTTATCAAAAGAAAAATATAAAAAGAAAAGTAACGCCTTTATGACAAGGACTTGATAAGTTGGGTTAAATCAAAATGTCCAATAATAAAAAAATCTAAGCATAATGTCTTTTTAATTCTGGTACAGTTATTTATTTTGACTCAAAATCAAAAATCATTGCAGGCAAGTGTATTAAACGTGTGTTGATTCAGGAATCCTCCTGGAAAGGAAAATAACGTATTTATTATCATTTTGTGTGAAAGTGTGTATGCTCACAACTGAATTCCCTCTCTTTAAGTTACCTCAAAAATATTTATTTTTTCTTCAGTAATGATTGAATTTTTATGAAGTTCTTTTTCTTTAAAATGTTTAGTTCCTTTTTGATTTTATTCTTTTCTTTTTAGAGTAAATTAGAAGATAGGCAATACAAAACACCTTCAGAATTTGCTGCTGATGTTAGGTTAATATTTACAAATTGTTACAAGTACAATCCCCCTGATCATGAAGTTGTGGCAATGGCAAGAAAGCTGCAGGTAAATGAATTTCTGCATTTCTAAGAGAGAGGGCATGAAATACAGATGGGAAAAGAAGCTGGTATTCACTCTTTGTTTAACCAACTGTTGCAATTGTTTTACTACCCAGAGATTAGTCTGCGCCAGTTTCTAAAAATTTATGTTTAAAATGTTTTAGTGTGAGTGAGTTAGTTCCAATTGCCATCTCTACTTTTTCTCCAATAAGGCAAGAAGGAAAAGGTTTTAGAATAAGTAACACATTAAGCATGCAAAGTGTACTTCATATTTAATAAAATTCAGTTAAAAAATGATTCATTTGGAAAAAAAATAGGTACTTTTTCGAGTCTGTAGCTAAATTCAAACCTCTAAAAACAAATTCGAATGTGAGAACATTTTCTTTTAAAGACTAGCTTGCTGTTTGGACTTACTTTGAGATGACATCTATTACTTAATAATCTCCCACTCATTGTGCCCTGCCTATTTTCAAAGCAAGCAATATCTTTGGGGGTGCAATTGAATGCTTAGTCAGTAGAAAGAGTGGAAGTTTTTGAAAGACAGTAAAGAGGGAAGCCATATCAATTCTTTCTTCTGATGAGTGATTAAAATTATAAAATTGTTAGCAGGTTGGAAGAAGTGTTGTGAAGTTCCATAAGGAGGATCCTAGTTTAAATTCACTGTTAAAAGTTTGGATTAATTGTATTTGAAGGCTATTTCAACTTTTTTTTTAATACTTTCAAAACTTAAGATTCAATCTTTTCCAGGATGTGTTTGAAATGAGGTATGCCAAAATGCCTGATGAGCCGTGTCAAATGGAAGTTACTCCTGCTGTTACACCGGTAAAAGAAGAAGTAAGAACACGCTCCAGCTCTGAATCTTCATGTAGCTCATCAAGTGACTCTGATGAAGAAAAGAGAGCAAGAGCACTAAAATTACAAGAATTGCAAGAAGAGGTACTAACCAAATAATGATTAAGGTTTAAAAATATTTAATTCTAAAATCTGAAAAATATGAAAATAATTCCCCTATGACAGTCAATAATAAGCACTTACGGTTCAGTGACGATGGTGTTTCAACAGTGGCATTAATGTTTTTATGCTAAAGGAATTAATGTAAAAATTATTAGAGTTTGTTATAATGAATAAATGTTTAATAGAGTGTATTACAGTGAAATATGTTTAATACCAAAAAAAAAAAAGAATGCTAACGAGCGAGTACTGTTTATAGCGATCCAGACAGCATACTGTGTAATTTAATGTAAATCTTTTAACAGGAAATTCTTTTTTGACATGAAAAATTTTTAATCCCCTCAGTTTTGTGTTAAATATTTTTCTCTGTATATCATTTGCCTGCCTCTTTATACACTTCATTATATCAATGTGGGTGATTTTACACATTCCGGGTTTGAAAGGTTGGCATGTATGCTGTGATATGTAGATAAAGACATAGCATTTTTTTGCTATGAAGTTTTAAATCAGTTTGCAAAGTAACAATAATAACAGTTGGGCATAAGGATTCAGCTTCAATAATTTAGCAATTTTTAGATGCCTAATTTTGTGCATCAACTATACTCATCAATATATTTTGTTTTAGTAAAATCTACTTCCTTTATCCATTCATTTATATCTTTCTGGATGAACATTTTGTTAAAATTAGCAACACAATGTACAGACGTCTGGTTCATTGATGAAATTGCGTGTCATCAGAGGTTTGAAGAACATTAATCAATAGTTTTTGACAGTTTTCTTCAATAAATTATGATGATAAATGAAAAATCTGAGAACCAAATAATGTACTCTTTTTGCATTAGTATGGACATCGGCACACGTACTATTAAGTCCTACACAATATTTTCTTTTTAAAAAATTTATCAGTTTTTCTCCCCTAAGCAATAGAATTTGAACTACTATAGAGTCCCACAAACTTTATGACTTTGAAAAATCTGAAGAAGTTGTTTAAATTTGTTTTTTGTTTATTTATTTCCCCTTAATCAACACATTGGTATTTGTATAGCCAGTGTCAATCATTGTATCTAAGTAGTGTCTTCAGCTCAATTTTTTAAAACTGAAATTGCCCCTTCAAATCTTTTCAATAAAGAACAAAGGTATATATGTCCCTTTGTTGCCCTAATAAGGTACAATTACTGCTATTAAAATATTCCAATTACTCAGATAATAAATTACAAATGTTAGAGTTGCATGCTCGTAGTCTTTATAGTGTCAAATAGAGATAGACAAAACGGATCCGAAAGGGGATCCGGATCGATCACTTCTCGGATATGTATCCGAGAAACATCTGGATCCATAGCACATGCGCAGTATGTGCAAAGCCGGATCAGACATCTCCCAATCCATGGAGCATGCGCGGAGGGGTACCGATCCGGATACGTATCCAGGACAGATCCGATCCACAGAGCATGCGCAATGCACACACAAAGTTTTTAGGTTTGAAAAGCTAAATAAAGGTTGGGGGAGAGGGGGGAAATTACACCGCATAAAGGAGCAGTAAAAAGCGGTGCTCCAGGAGGGAAGGAAGGAGGGAAACGCAGAGCGCAGACACAGACTGCATAATTGTTGAATGGTGTTATCTTGAGAAGATTTCCTTGCATGACGTAATTCTTAGAAAATAATCGCGCGCTGGAGAAAATTCGGCATCTTTTTTGAGATTCGCAATTTGCATTAGGGTATTCAAACTTTCGAGGCAAGCACAATAATTATGTTCAGAATTTATTCTGTATTTGGAGCATTTGTGTATCTTGGCTTGTTTTTATTGTTTAAAAGAAGTTGGAAGGAAAATAAAACTAGTCATATATGTGAAAATTCCTATTTTAATTTGATAATTGTCGGGGTTTCTGAATTTTATATGAATTACGGGGTTTCACCCTACAATTACCCCTGTAGGGTGAAAGCCCGTAGTTTTCGATCGCTCTGTTCCTGGGCTGAATTTTCCTGCAATGTATGGCGCTTTTAGAGCTCATCTCACACCCAACGTTTACTTTCCTTGCTCATATGAGTTTTTTTTATTTTATTTAATCTTTCAACTAATGCAAAGAATAGTTACAACCATGGCTGCCAAAGCTTGGATTTTCAATAGAGATCTTTGTCACTGCTTTCGCTTGAAAATCTTTGGATTTAAACTTTATTTTTGAAATAAGTATATTTATTAAGTATCAAACCTTTAAAACGTAAAATTTTGACGCAAGGATTTTTTAATTTTTTTTTTGACTTAGCAATCTAGAATGGAAAGGCCAAATAAATAAATACATCTTCTTTGCTCTCGCACTGGAAGTAATTTATGACTTATTGCACCATTTGTATAATTGTGTCAAGACAAATAGAACTTTTTTTTTTCTTGTAGTAGAAGATTACACAATATTTTAAAAGAAATTGTTCCAAAGAGAGAACAATTACGATATCAAGTTTATTTTTTATTATCATTTTTTTTTACTTTTGTCATTTTTAAGATTAATAAGCAACCAACTAACTACAACACCAGCAATTACCAAAAAATTGAATAAATTATATAAGGCCCAACATAATAGTCTTTACTGTATGAAAATCCAGAGTTCTTATTACCCATTTATGGATGTAAAATATATTTCTAAAGAAAGAAAAAGCACTAGATATATACCTCAAAACTCAAATTTTGAATTGGTAGCCAATGGCTACCAGATCCTCTCAAAATGGTAGCCAAATCTTCAAAAAATGATAGCCAAACTTTATTTTAATTTAAATTATTTATTTTATTCCATTTATTTATTTAGTGTATGTGTGTATATGTCATTGGCGTAGCAAAGAACTTTTCTTATAAAATAATAATTAAAATAAATAAATAAATAAAAAATATTAAAAAAAATAAATAAAACAAAAAGCGAGCTAAAAAATAGAAAAGGAAAGAAGAGTTGAGGGAAAATTTCAGAGGGAGGAATTGAACTTGGGGGGGGGGAACGGGCACCCCTGCCCAGATATTATTTAATACATCTTTTGCAAACCATAATCTGCATTAATTTATCTTTAAGCAAAACACATCACGACAAAAAAAAAAAAATAAATAAATAAAGATTATTATTATTATTATTCAGCTTTTAAAACTTCTAGAAACATCACAGTTTTCAACCAAAAGACGAGTTAGTTTCTTGATAAAGAAAATGCCAAAAAAACTTGAACAGAATGTAAAACCTAAATCATTTGTGATTCTACAAAAATATTTTTTTGATTTTTCAAATGCATGCAAAATTTCATAAAAATCGAAGCCTGAGTGTCAAAAAATGAATAAATAAAAGAAAGGCAAACAATATAAAACAAAACGAAAAAAAAAATTGAAATAAAAGATCCAGCAGAAGAAAAAAAGGGTTTCAGCCGTATTCTTTCCACCTTCTCTAGATGCAAGGGTGCCGTTTTTTTTTAATTTATGTGTTTTATAAATATGATTGTATTTCTCTTGATTTATTTTGGAACAGACATTTTCCTCTTCTAACTGGTGAAAATGGACAATACAACATAGCGCCATTTTGAAAACGCGTGACGCCATTTTGAAAATTTACCGCAAAACTTAAAAATAACAATTTTTTTAGAAGAAATGAAGTAAATAAACAAATATGTCCTCTCTTCCAGTAGGTTGTATATTTTTAGAAGAAAAAAAAAGGAAAAACAAACAATATAATTCAAACAAAAAATCAAAAATCTTGCAAAAAAAAAATTTTTTTTAGCGACATCGTTTTAAGGTAGTCTCGATGCATTTCGACTCAAAGGCGCCATTTTTGTTTTTTCATAGGTAAACCAAGTGTACAAGATTAGTTCTTTTCATTTATTTGGGGTAAGAACATTTTCGTCTTAACTGGTAAAAATGAATAATCTAACAACGCGACGCCATTTTGAAAACGCGTAGTTTTAAAATACCGCAAAATGAAGAAATAGCCATTTGTTAAGGAGAAATAAAGTTGAAAAATGAATTTAAGATCAAAAAAACATAATTTACTAAATTGGTGCAAGAAATTTGTCTATTTTTACGATCGCTGTGTAAAGAAAGCCGAGTTTTGGAAGTAGCAAGTTTTGTAACGAATTTGCCGTCGTGATTGCGATTTTTGTTTCTATTCAGAACAAGAACACATAGCACAGTTGCATATAAGTATAATAATATTTAAAATACATTAAATTATTTGCATTTCGTAGTAAAATAATTCTTAATGCAAGACGTAAAGACATCAGAAAGAGGACAATACTCCCCCCCCCCCTCCTTTATCCCCGGCAATCCATTAGCAGAACTTTTAGTGGACAAAAGAATTGAGGGAGAGGTATTATGTCAAGATTATAGGTCAGGGATGGTTGCATTGGCGAATGGTAGCCACATTAGGCAAATGGTAGGCAAAATAAAAAACCATTTTATTAAAACAAATTTTACACCAATAAAAAACTTTAGGATTTTTTCTTCAATTTAATGTCAATTTATGTAGTATATGAGTGGACAGTTGAAAATGGAAGAAATATGAATTAACATTGTCCTGATTGATTGTACTAGTATCAAGTCGTAAACACAAGTAATTTTAATTATTACTTTACTCGTCGCTTTTTCCAAATTATAAACCTGCTTAATGCTGGAGTCTCCAAACTTTTTGGTCTCAAAGGGCAATAATAAAAAAATTCTTGAGACTCGTGGGCCAAACCCACCTTTCCAGATAGTTATAGCTCATCATACAAAATATAGTTCAGAATCACAGGCATATTTTTATACTACAACCAACTGCAGTGTGCCAAAGTACATATATAATTAAATGTTATTACGGCACTCATAGAACTTAGAAACTAGTTTCAAATTTTTCTTCATACCTTTAGCTCTCATTTGCCAGGTGTTGGATAAATTAATAAGAGAAGTTAAACAATTTTCTCTACTAACATCAAAATTAATGTTCGTTAATCACTGAGTTAAAATTTAAAATAATCAAAATTACTTGGTTACAAGCAAGTTGAACCTGGTTTAAGACTACACTGAGAGCAGGGACCTTGATAAACGCAAGGAGTGTGTTGGGCAACCAGGGGTGGGTGTCAAATGGCGCAGACTTCGCCATTGAAATTTTTAGGGACGTGTTTTCAAGAAAAAATTTCTCCATTTTGGGGTGTGGGTATTTTAAGTATTTGGGGAGGGGGGGTGCAATAGCTCTTGGGGTAAAGGGGCATAAAACCAAGAAAAAATTTTCAGGGAGATGGGATATTACTTGGGAACTGTTTTTTGATTCCTGTTTTTTAAGACTTTGAAATCGGTATTTCTGGTATTCCCTAAAATCGTGGTCAGCTGTAATTCATAAGTAAATAAATGTGGGCTCTTCCAGGCCCAGTCATTTCGAATTTTTTATGGGAGGGGGAGGGGGAAAAGGGTGCATTCGCCCAACTGTAAACATAAAGTTTTCAAAAACGGGGTTTTTAGGGGAGAGGGGAACTGACATATCTCTTGCTGACCGGTTTGGGCTATCCATCAAGCATTTATACAACAAATTTGCATTATGCTAAATTTATTTAACTAATAAATACGATTAAATTTTTAAATGTGCATTAATATTAGCATAAATTTAAGCAAAAATTAATAGAACCAGTGATACTGTCGAACCTGTCTACCTCGAACCTGCTTATCTCAAAAACCTGTCTATTTCGAATTTTTTTAATTTCCCTGCATTTGCAGCCAAAAATTCAATGTATTTTCCCTGTTTATCTCGAAAAAAAATTCCAAATACCTCTATATCTCGAATTCCAAAAATGCTGTCATGTTCAGATTCAAAGGCCAGTAATCTTCAAAACAACTAACAACAACTTTTCTTAAATTCAGAAACAGTAGCATTGTCCTCAAGGGCAGAGAGGGCAGCGGGTAAAAAGGAGAAATGTGTCCAGAGGGTTGGATTTCTGCGAAGACTAACGAAAGGACAGTCTTTTCGAGTGCTTTCTTGGAAGCAGAGCAGAGGGCAGAAAAATGGGACAATGAGGTCAGGCACTGTCTTCTTGGAACTCAGGGGTCCAAGAAGATAAAACAGATAACAGAACCTAACTAAACCACTTAACAGAGTGGAAGTCCCAGAACCACTCTGTTATCTGGTTTAGTTAGGTACTGTTCTGTGGTTGCTCTCTCGCTTGAAGTTGTGATTGCTTAGAAAACCGAGATGATATGCGTGAAAAAAAGTTAAAAATTCTTTCAAATGATGAAAAAATGAAAATTCTTGAATTTTTGGACGGCAATCCATTAATGAAAAAAAAATGAAATTGCCGCCAAGTTTAATATTCCAGCTAGCACGCTATCAACAATAATTAAAAACAGAACGTCTGTGGAGCAAAAGTTTCAGTTAAATAATACAGCAAAAAAATTTCGAAAATATGCTTTTCCGGATGTGGACTTGTGCGTTTTCAAATGGTTCACCCAATGCAAGGACTAAGGTGTTCCAGTAAGTGGATTAATGCTTCAAAGAAAAGCGGAAAATTTTTCCAAACAACGTGGGCACGGTGAAACATTCAAAGGTAGCATTGGATGGCTGGAAAGTTTCAAAAATAGACATGATATTGTTTTCCGAAAACTTTGGTAAAAGTGCCTCTGTACCAGAAAATATTTGTGCAGATTGGATAAAGGAAATCCCTTCTCTTGTAAAGGATTTTAAGCTGATGAATGTGTTCAATGCAGATGAAACGAGACTTTTTTTCCAATGTCTGCCTGATAAAACAGCAACATTTAAGAACGAAGAATGTAGAGGGGGTAAGCAAAGCAAAGTTCTGGTAACTGTACTTTTGGCTGCTAATGAAGATGGTTCCGAGTAACTTTCTCCTCTGATGATCGGCCGTTCTGCGAAACCTAGGTGTTTCGCGAAAATCAAGTCATTTCCTTTTCCGTACAAATCCAATAAGAAAGCGTGGATGACAGACAAAATATTTATTGACTGGCTGATATCCCTCGACAAGACCATGCGGTTGAAAAAACGCAAAATTCTTCTTTTAGTGGATAATTGCAGCGCACATTCCAATGTCCCAACTTTGAAAAATGTCACCGTAAAATTTTTGCCGCTTAACACTACTTCAAAGCTACAGCCTCTAGATCAGGGCATGATTCATAGTTTCAAAGCAGGATTCAGATGGCAGTTAGTACGCAAACTTCTAAATGCAATCGACGAAGGAGATACTCTTCCAAAAATCAACATACTGGATGCTATGAGGATGGTTGATTATGCATGGAGAGATGTCACTCAGAATACAATTCAAAGTTGCTTCATTAAAGCTGGCTTCAAAAATAGATGCAAAGAGCAAGATAACAGTGAAAATGATGCAGAATGTGTTGAAGAGGAAGAAAAGGAAGCAACTGTCAACACCGAACTGAAGAAAATGCAGTAAGTTTCCAAGACTGGAAAGCCATCAAGAATAGAATGAACGTTGATATTCCTTTTGAAGAATTTTTAGATGTAGATAATTCTCTGGCCACATGTTGAACCTTAACCAATGCGGAAATCGTGGATAACTTAAGATGCGATTCAGAAGAAGAGGAAGAGATCATCCAAGAAGATGCACTTAAAGTGACTGTAAAAGATGCAGAAAAGGCGCTTATGACATTAACAACTTTCCTCGAATTTCAGGAAAATATTGGCCAAGATGGATTTTCAGCCATTGCCAGCCTCAAGCTGATAGTTGAATCCAAAAACTCAGGAACCAAAAAACAATAAACGACTATTTTGCTTAAAAAAGGTATGCTTAAAATTTCAAATGTCTGTCAAAATGATTAATTAAAATTGCAATAAAGTGCTTAGTATAAAGTAGTAGCTTAAGCACCTCACAAAACTAATACGGAACAATTTTTATCTTTCACATGTATTGTCATTAGTACAAAATTCAAATTTTAATCATCAGATTCCAAATTTCAAATAGTTTCTCAAAACCTTCGTATCTCGAAACCTCTTTATCTCGAATTTTTTTTCCTTCCTGTGAAATTCGAGATAGACAGGTTCGACTGTACTTTATTTCTATTTTTGTATAAATTAGCGATACCAAACAAAAATATAGTATTCCAAACTTTCAACACTCTAAAAAATTATACACCAGAAGAGGTAAGGACGTTACTGATCTGTCCCCAGGAGAACACAGGATCCCCTCCCCCTACTGCCTAGCTCCTCTCGCATCGACCCTGATGGTCTAAAATGTACACTCTGGTAAAATAAAGGATAAAAACAAAAGAGAGCTATGTGCAAAACGTAAATATTTTGAAATAAATTTCCTGTATCAGTGTAAGTCCTGCAAGTAAAAATAAAAAAGTAAATTTTTTAAATTATTCCTGCCGTAAATTTCCTTTTCTGCTTCCGACCTCAGCTGGAGTCGGAGAGGATAGAAGAAACAGTAAAAGCCATCAGTTTACCACATAATAAAGGAGTTCTAAAAGTTCCTGCTGTGCGAGACTCTTTTCGCCACGCAAAGAACAGCGGTTATATCCCCTCTTCTTCCTCTCCCATCCTGCTCCTCCATGCCCTCTTCAACCCGTTGCCACCAAAAATAAAGTTACTGCCACATGGGTAATGCATACAGTCAGCCAGAAGTACATCCATTAGTTAATCCAGACCCTTATTCACTACTACAATACAAGGACCCTACGAATTGGTTCTTCCGGATCTGTGAACACTTAGAACTTGTTAAATCTACTTTGATTAGCCCCTCCAGATCGTTTCGGCGTGGATACGTATCCAGATCCGTTGCCACCAAAATTAAAGTTTCTACCAAGTGCGCAGCACTGTCATTCGTCCGTCCGGATCAGTTTCTACTACTGCGATACAACAACCTCAGCAATTAGCTGTCCCGGATCTGTAAGAACTACCAACTTATTACACCCTCTTTGATTGGTCCTTGCGGATCGATCCGGATTCGTTGCCATCCAAAAAATCTGTTTCGTCGATCCGGATTGATCCGCGGACCCGTTGCCATCCGAAAAATCTGTCTGGATCTTCCAATCTTTTTCTCGGACCTGTGGATCGATCACTCTTTTCTCGGATACGTATCCGCGGATCATTATCCGAGACCGACGACACATCTCTAATGTCAAAAATCTTAGTGTTTCAAGTTATGAAAATTCTTTTAATGACCAGATTTGTGTTTGTTGTGTAATCATCTTAATGACCGTTTAAAGGGTAAGAACATCAGTTCCATGAATATGTCCAGTGAAAACATACTATAGTTTAGTCAAACTGGATAGAATAAATCAAAGATTGATCCTAGAGACAATGTGAAAGTATGATGAGTTTGAATAAGTTTTTTTTTTTTTTTTTTTTGTTCAAATTACAAGATCAGATAATGTTTATTTCTTGAATCAGTTTGGAGTATGCAATTACAAATGTTATTTCTACTTATATTTATTATCTATTGTAAAAAGGAAAAGTTTTTTTATACTGCTTTTCTGTTTTATTGCATGAATTATTCTCTCCTTCCCAGCTCAAAAAAGTCACTGAGGAAATCAACAATCTTGCCAAACAAAGTGGTCACAGGGATAAGAAGAAGAAAAAAAGGAAGAAGAAAAAAGTCAAAGACGAACCACCTGATCCTGTGAAAGAAGAGATTGATGTTCAAACTGTAACTCCCACATTGCCACCACCTTCATCTTCACCTGTCTATCCACCTCAAGCTCCTCCACCTCCAGTTGAAAAAAGTCAGTCAAAATCTCAAAAACAAGGAAGGACAAAAAGTACTGCAGCTGCTAAAGCTGTTAATACTCCAAAGCAGACAAATCAGAATAAACGTCAAAGAGCCAATAGTAAACCACGTAAAGCAAAGCAACCACCAGCACCTCCACAGCCTCCACCTCCTGTTCTGCCAGCGGTTGATAGTGAAGAAGAAGATAATAATGCTAAACCAATGTCGTATGATGAGAAGAGGCAGCTGAGTTTAGATATCAATAAGCTTCCAGGTAAATTTTGAAATTATTGTTCCAATCACCTATAGCATTGCTGTCCAACTGCAAAGAGCCCATGGGCCAGAATTCAGGTCACTGATCACGTGGCGGGCCGCAGTTTGAAAAAGTTGAACAATAACCTGTTACCTCATATACAATAACAATAATTAGTTGAATTAATTATTATAAAACAGTGAAACAGAAGATAAAGCAATTTGCTTGCATTTTAATGGGAAAACTGAGGCCAATTTGCCTTCTTTACAAGGGTAGGAATCTCAACATCGATGCGGGCATTACAATATGTGTTGGCGGGCTGCCAGTTGGACAACCCTGACTTATAGCAAAAAACCCTAATTTTTCCACTTCCCCTTTCTATTTTGTCAAACCCCTTCTGTTTGTGGTCAAGTTTTATGAGAAACATACTCACACAAAAATAAGCCTCCATTTTTATATGTATGGTTTCTGATATTTTATTTTATTTTATTTAAATTTACGTATTTATTGCGAATTTAATTTTAGCAGTTAATTAACTTATTGGTAGTTAGAATTTTTTTTTTAATTTTATTAAACTAGATTGGTTCTGTAGATTATTTGTGTCATATGTAGTACTAGCAGTACTCGCAAGGTGATGCCCGTGCTGAAAATTTAAAGGAAGTCCTTTGAATAAAATAAATTGATCCCCCCTCCCCCGCTACCGTATCCTAGTTGTTAGCGTGAAAAGCAAACTCCTATTAATTAGCTATCCCATCTGCCTAATGAAAGAAGAAACCCTGTGGGACATAAAAAATCATCATCAGAAAAAAAAAGAAAAAGTCAAAATTTTCATTTGGTTAAAAACAAATCAAAAGTTTCTTTGGAATTCAGAACAATTTGGCAAAACATTAAGTTGCATTTACGGTTGTTTTAAAGCAATAATCCTAGACTAGACTGCTCAGCTCGCACCTAACACGCCAAATGACAACGCTACCAGAACCCAGTCCTTTTAGAATGAAGCGGATGTTTTTCCTTTAGCAATAGTAAATTTTTCTCCAAACAAAAAATACAGAATATAAAATCACATTAAGAGTAGCTTTCAAATTTAAATAATCCTGCAAATCAATTGTTTATCGATAAACGACAGCGCTACAATAAGGGAAGTAGGGGACAGTAAGGGAACAATTAGGAAGTGGAGCCAACTCTGGCCAATAACCAATCTAATGTTTCTAACAAAAACATTTGAACCTAAATTCCTCAGCAGAAAAACAACATGATTAAAAACACGGTACATCTGGACAGATAGGAAATCCTGTACTTAGTATGAAAAAGAATTTATCAATAGAAAAGCTATCCTTTGAGAAAAAAGAGGAAAAAACCCTCCAGAATAAAAAACAAATCACCCACATCCCCCCTTTTCTGATGTCAAATAATCATATTCTTTAACTAAAACGTATAAACACCCTTTGAAAACCGGAATATAATATCCTTTGCAATTTTATATTTTCCCAAATAAACCAAAAATACATCAAAATTACATTGACAGTTGTTTTTAATGTTCATCGCCAAACTTGCCAAGCGACATTGCTACCGTAACCCGGCCAATCAGCGACGAAGCAAACTCGGATCAAAGAAGAAAAAAGGCCATTTGATGCAAAGAAATCCCTTCTCCCTTCTGATGTAAAGTAATTATTTTCTTTTTCTTTAACTAAAATGCGTAAACACCCTTTAAAAACCTAAAAGCAGTTTTTGGCAATTGGAAATGTTTCGCTAAATAAACAAAAAAGACACTTAACTCTGGCCGATAAGAGATTTAATCTTTCTAACAAAAACTTTGAAACGAAAATTCCCCAGAAAAAATTACGACGTAATTAAAAAACAAGGTACATCTAGGACAAAAAAGAAATCCCATACCCTCTGATGAAAAGTAATTTATCTACATAATAGCTATAATTTGAGAAAAGGGGAAAAAAAACCTCTAGAATGTAAAAAAAATTACCCCCCCCCCCTCCCATCAGGGTTGGCCGGATTGGACCTAATGGGATTTTTTGAAAAAACCCATTTAAAAAAAACCCATTATTTAGTCCACTTTTGGGTTTTTTAAATTTTCTGAGAAGTTTTTTAAAAAATTAATTTAAATACTTTCACGATTTAAACTTCTTTTTTATTAGTTCTTCACCACAGACAATGGACATAAAAAATGAATTTTGAACTTTAATAGTATTTCTTAACTCTTAACAGCATTAAAAAAACACTTCAAAGATTTTAAATAAATATATTTAACTTTTTTCTTTAACTGGTCAATAAATAACTCAAATTATTTTGACTAAGTCCTGTCATGTCTGAATTTTTCAATATTTGTAGATTGTAAAGAGGAAACTACTCTAGCTAAAAGGCTTTCATGTGAATTATTTTCCGCAAACCAACACGTCACAAATCTTGAATGAACAAGGTATATGTTTTAGAAATTAAGTTTTACAAACAGTCGGACAGGAAACAGAATAGGATGTACAGTATTTTCATTATCTTACGAAAAAGTTTAATATTTCTTACTATGTACACAGAAATAGAAAAACAGGCAACATAAAATTCAAAGAAATGTCTTGATTATGCTAGAATTCAGTAAAAAGGGATTTAAACTACTTGAGGTTCTACAGTAGTTTTGCATAACAAAATGAAATACAATAAAGTAAAATGCAAAAAAAAAAAGTAGTAATTAAAAACGAACAAATGAACAATAGATTTTATCACCCGAGAAGTAACTTAAAATAAAGCCTTAAATGTTGGTAATCATGGAAACTAAAAAATCTGAAACTTCACTATTCTCGGGTGTCTTCGTCTTTTATACTTTTCTTTAGAAAACGCTGAATTTTCGAGCTTTTTTTTACCCCAAGACAATTTTTGTGCTTTGTCCATATACTTAAGCTATAATATGCTACAAGTACCCCCACATTTTCCCTAAAAAAAGGAAAAAAAACACATTTCTTTTTAAAAAAAACCAGTTTAGTTGGGTTTTTTTTTGGGGGGGGGGGGGTTCTCTGGTTAGGTGTTTCACTTCTGTGTTTATAAACATGCAAAATAAATGAGAAATAAATTTTTAATTAATTTTTCTCATGAAATGTCCGAAAATAGTCTTTTTTTTTCTGCTTGGACGTCAAGCTATGTGTCGAGACTTATTTTTGTCTTGTTTGCAAAGTGAAATTTTTGAAACAGCATTTAGTTAAGAACCATTTCTCTAATGTATTACAGTATGAGACCCCAATTTCGGAATCCCGAAATCCGAAACTGTTTCCCTTTACTATACTTAAAAACAGAAATCATGTCCCCCCGCCCGTGTTTTGAAATTTCAAAATTGTTAAAGTTCGGCAATTACTTGTTGAAAACACACTACTTCCAGTTCAACTTTTTTTTTTAAACGCGTTTTCAATGCCACGTGGTTTGCATTGTACGCTTTCTGGCTCTAATTGTGCCGCGATCTTTCAACATCCACATCCGGTTAACAATTATTCATTTTCCCCCCTATAAGTATATAATATAAAGCCTATTAAATTTAAGTTCATAATTATTTTCAGTAAAAATATGCTTTATTAATTATCGATCGGCGCATAGCACAATTTTTTTGCAAAACGTGAGAAATACTGTTTGTCAGAAGGTGCTTTCACTATTTTTTGTTACTATCTCAAAACGTTTTATGTTAATGCTGACTATGTCTGATACAGCCACACCCAGATAGTATAGAAAAACAGTCAAACATCGCTCACAGGACATTTTTCAAAGTTTACAGACAATTTTTGTATATGTGAAACTAATTTATGTATTACTACACTTTTATTACGCGACAAATGCTGGTTGCAAATTTTGAAGTCCTCTAATTAATAATAAAGGAACACGATGGAATCATTGTGGTACTCTACTCACTTTTAACTTGATGTTTTTGGCTGTTGAAGAAGAACAGTAGTTTTCTGCAGAAAATGTTTAAGAAATTATTTCAGTTTGCGGACAGTTTAAAATTTTATCTTGATCTGGATACAGCTAGGTGTATCACAACATCAAGGAGGAGTCGAAATACATCTTAAGAAGGTGTAAAATGACGCTATAAGCAAAATCAGGGAAAATTTTTGTCATGCAGGGAAAAATCAGGGAAACTGATTTCGCTCCTGCTGTGGCCACCCTGAAGAAACAAACACCATCTCTCTTATATATATAGATTACTTTTCATTGTTATGTTAATTGTTTTTCAAATTAACAGTAGCTCAGTTGTGTTGTTGGGGCAAACCTGACATGGCAGCATTCTAAAGACTGCAGATCCTAATCTCTGAATTATGACGCTGCCAGGCTAAGTTTGTCCCAAACATAGTCATAGTTCTCTTCAATTTGAATTTTTAGCAACGCAATTTTATTTTCTGAAAGCACTAATTTAGACTGTTGTGAAAAATGATTTTTTTTTTCTGAAAAAATTATGGAAGAATGTTCTCCTTCTTTTCCAGGTGATAAACTAGGCCGTGTTGTACATATTATACAGTTTAGAGAGCCATCCTTAAGAGATTCCAATCCTGATGAGATTGAAATTGATTTTGAAACACTGAAACCTTCCACACTACGTGAGTTAGAAACCTATGTTGCATCATGCTTAAGGAAGAAGCCGCGTAAGCCTTATGGTAAGTAATTGTGTGTTCAGTGTAATATTGGTCGTCCACTGTGCATTGAAATTGTACAGATTAATTAAATAATAGTGCTATTAATTACACAAAAACAAATTTTGTGTAATGAAGGAGAAGAAACAAGCGGACCCGCAAGCTAAGTGGCTATTATATTTCCATTTAAAAGTTTATATTGTATACGTCTAGTGATGACTCAATCCCAAACCAGAAAGTTTCGTTCATACATTTGAAAAAAAATAAATAAATAAGAATAAGGTGTAACAAGACTCAGGGGTCTCCAAAACTTGTTTACTCAAAGTCCACGTTGTAAATTTTGAGAAGGTGAGGCGGAACAATCCAACAATATTTCAGTTCAAATGGTATTTGTCAGTACTACCCCCGCACCCCTGTGAATTTGACTGGAAATTAGACACACTAAAAACTGATATTTTTAACCCTATTCAAAAGCGAGATTTTTTTTGGGGGGGGGGGGAATAATGCGCCAATGAGCTTGGGGGGGATGGGCACCCCTGTTCGATAATTTAATATACTATTTTTACCAAAAAAAGGAGCATCTTTTCAAAATATAGTTTTAATTAAGAGCTTAAAGCATTCTAAACACTGCATTTAATTTAATATGCAATGCTTTTCAAGTAGGGCAAAGAAAGGAAACCATTATCATTGGTAACGTAAATCAGGGAAATTTGGTGAACTTAATCAGGGAATGGTAAGGGAACTTTTTTTTCCAGTTCATGTTGCCACCCTGTGCAAACTTCTTCACGTTCATGCTCGTTGTGCGTTTCAAAACATGATTGATTTGTTACTTACCCCAAGTTACATTTGGTACAACACGATTACTTGTACTGAATTATTTTGTTTAACTTTGTACATGGTGTTATACTCTTAGTTTATACTGAGAATTAATATTAAATAATCAAAATGTCTTTAAATTTCTTTTCCTTACAATTAAATATTTTCAAGGTAGCCACACTAGATCTCATCAAAAATAGATAGTTGGTTATAGCTGAGATAATAGTATCAAATAATGCTACGGTCTTACAAAATAGTTTTGAAGCCAAAATTTTAGTACATAAGCATGCTGTTAAAAAATAAAGATATTAATAACAAATACCAGTTTTTTGATAAGTGTTCACACTGTATTAAGTTCATTACAAAGTCACCCCCCCCCCTCTTCAAACCCCTAACCTACTAAGGTAAAATATAGATTGTATAAGCCCTATGAACTATGGGGGAGTGGATTCATTTTGTACGTTATGAAGTTGCAATTTTTAAATTGCATGCAAACTTTTAAACTGCAATGCAAAAAAAGAAAAATTAAATTTGAAAAGTATCCTACTTTGAATCAGTACTGAAAGGTGTACAGGAAAGAATTGTCAAAACTTACAAGACGTGACAACCTCACATTTGTTGGGTTTTACAATGGAGTCAAAAAGTTCTCTAAAAACCTTTGTCCTACTAATAGTACTCAATTTAATTTCAGTGCTGTATTTTATAAAACTTAAAATATAAAACCAAGTATGCCATCACAGACTAGAAATAATCATTTTCTTGTATAAAATGTTATCAACTATGGATGTTAAATTGAAATAATGTGATATATTTACTATGTACAGTTGCTCATATTTTCATTGTTTTATATTTTAAGGAAGGAACAAGGGTAGTGGGAAAAATAAGGAAATGGATGCCAAAGAAAAAAAACAGGAGCTTGAAAAAAGATTGCAAGATTGCAGTGGTCAACTACATTCCAATAGTAAAAAAAGCAGTAGGAAAGGTGAGTTCTCAAGTTTCACAGATGTTTGTGCTCATTGATTTATAACAATGTAGTTACTCCATGTAAAACAGTTTATGTTTTGCAATCCTGTAAAGTGATCTGATTAGTAAGAGTGATGTTTGTGATGTTTTAAATTAAATTTATGTTGATTTGTGTTTGCAAAAACAATAGTATGGAAATTATTCCTTGTCGCAATAAATCTGAGAAATATTTTGTGGACTGATTTTTACAAGATTTATTCATTTATATGTATATATTCTTTGAATACTTAGTTAATTATGATTAGTCGAGAATTATATTTACAATTGTTTTTAATAAAGACTTAATGGTAGTACTATTTTAATTAATCAATGAAACCTTTCTTCAGGTTTTCTTAGTATAGTTCATATCATGTTCACATGTGCCTGTGCCACCTTTCCAGTTCCAAATATTGATTTATCTCCAATCCATCATTAATCTGTGTGTCGTCGTCTCAGAGCAACAGTAATCCTAGAAATAACACTAAGATATCTTATAAAACTTACAACACTTTATCTTATAACATCTATAACACTTACTGTTGCTCCAATTCGACAATATGCTCTTTAAAATATAATTCTGTTTCTGCTTCATGATTTTTTTTGTATTTATCAATATTATTTTATATCAACATTTATTTCAGATTCTGATAGTTCACATATAGATGTAGTTGGAGGAACAGGTACTCGATTAAGTGCAAGTAGTAGCAGCACTACTGATAGTGACAGTAGTAGCAGCAGTAGCTCTAGTAGTTCTTCAGATACAAGTGATTCTGAAAATGGTAATTATGTCATACTGTTACAGCCAAGAAATTTGATAACTACTGTAATCCCTTGTTATATTGCTCATTCAAATACATCTTATTCTTCAGTACTATGCTGGAACTTCCGCTGTCAAGAATGCTAAACAAATGCATGTCCACTCTCAAAACCAATATTTAGTAGTGAATACGTAGACACAATTCCTTGTCAAAAAATTTTATGTTCTGAGCAAGGAATTCGCATTAGCTTTAAAATTTGTTTCTGCTATACTATATTTATCTGCTGACAAGTGCAATGTAATGAGGGGCTACTGTATAAGAAAACCTTAACTTTGTTTTGGAACATATGTCATGTTATTTGTATATTAGTTGAATCATTATTTCTATTATTCTCAGCAATGAATTTCAGAACTATTGCACATTTTTGTTTTCTCGCAGTAAGCGCAATGAAGTGATGTGTTATTATGTGATCTGATTAAGTTTTCTATGCTTCCCACTCATGATTGTGAAAACCAACCTTACAAAAACGTGATTAATTTTACTAATTTTTTCAGTGAAGTCTTCAAAATAAATTTGGTGTGTAATATACATTTTCTAGTACTAAATTGCATAAACTAACATTTAAAAGACAAATCTTAATTGAGAGTTTCTTTCAAATGAAAAATTCTAGTTTTTTTAGAAGTATTATATGGATGCCTCAGTTGTCAAATCGATTAACTCCACTTTTTAAAAAAGTACTCATTTCTGCTTTAATAGTGCTTAATCAATGTTTAGAATGAATTTATATTAAACTTTTGGTTCAGTACATTTCTGAACCTACGATGGCAGAAAATGTAACACGAGGGCCCATTCACTCCTATGGATAACACTGTCTTCTTAATCACTTTTCTCGACTTTTTGTTTTATGGAGTTAATTGATTTGGAAAGTGAAGCATCCATACGTTTTTTTAATTTTGTTGTGTTGATGAATTAAGTTACATTAGAAAAAGTCTTATTAGTTCTTGATGTTTAAAGTTATTTATGTAGAAGCTCAGCATACTAGATCGTCGCCTAAGAGCAATAGTAAGATATCTAATCCCAGGAATAACATTAAGATATCTTACTGTTGCTCTAAGGCGACAATATGACTGTTAATTTAATTTTTCATGATCATCATGTTTTAACTGTTAGTTTCCTTTTTTTTTTTTTTTTGGAAAAGCTCTTAAGCCTAATTGAAGTTTGCGAAATTGTTAATACTGAAATAAAAAAAATTTTAATGAGCAACTTTTTTGCTTTAGATATTAAGAAACCAAAGGTGGAAGAAAATCAGGTAATATATTTTGCTTTTTTGAAACTTTATGGTTAATGTATAGTTTTTATTTGGTCTCTTAAAATGAGATGGGCACAGTAGACCTTGGACTACTGAGTTTTGGTTTTTATCACCTTGTAACTGAATTTAGACAAGGTTTTAAACACCATCAAGGAGTATAATTTTCGATATAAGAAAAAAGCTTCAGTTTGCAATTTTTATAGTGAGTAATGTATCCTCTCCCACCTTTCTAAAATAAGTAAGGCTCAAGATTAGATTGAGAATTTTGTACCTTGTTCTAACTCCGCATCTGTTATGCAACTGTACTGTTCACTCAGTTTTCACTGCTTCATTGCCAGTTTCCACCCTCACTTACCCGAAGCGAGGCAAAGGCTTGAAAGTACTACCTCTGCCTATCATGCTACAGGATTATAATGAAGTTTTAGTCTTAAAAGGAGAGGGAGAATAGGGGGAAGTTATAAAATATAAAACACATTGCTGAGAAATTCTTTATATCGTCGCCTCAGAGCAACAGTAGGATATCTTAGTGTTATTCCTGGGAAGAGATGTCTTACAGTTGCTCTGAGGTGACGATATGTAGTTTATCGCTTTGAAGGAAAGTTACCTAAATTTTCAAGTCCTGTAAATGCAATTTCAGTCTGTTTGTGATTTTTTGGGAAGAATTGAGGTTGAAAAATTATCCTACTCCTTTTAAAGCAGCGACTTGATACTAAGTATCCCTTTTGAAGTGGAAAAAGAAATTTTTTATTTGAATCCTAAATTGGAAATATGTGCTAAATTTTTTTTAATATAGATGTGAGCTGTGCACCTCTGAAAGCAGGTCGATGTTTAACTTATAAATATTCTTGAATTTAAAATATCAAACGTGTCATTCATTGTCTCAAAGAAATATGCTGCTTAATGCAGATTGCATCTTTTTGTTATATATTAATATTTTAATAGAAGAATTTTAATTTAAAAAGGGAAAAATATATTGAAATATTACTTTTAAAGATTACAAATTTTGTCTTTTGAACTGTTGATAATTTTTTTCATTTTATAACAAATTTTAATTTCCAGCTGTCCAATCTGGAACCTCCCCTCCTGAATCCGCCTTCAGGACCTGTTGGGGCATCCTCTCATGGCCCACCATCACTAGGAGGTCCTGTAGGAACTTACCCTCCTCCCACAGCTCTACCGGTTAACAATCATAATGCATATGTCCACCCTCAAAACCAGCTTCCCACATTTCCATCTTCTCAAAGTCCACCGCAATTGCAACCAACTGTAGAACAACAGTCAGAAAATGCTATCTATCCTGTTGTCAATCAACAAGGTAAGTGAGCACCAGTAAATGTTCAAACCATTTGCACAGTATGATTATTTAAACTAATTTAAATGAAATGTATATGACTGACTGAGTTTTTTAATATATTTCACAGCTGCTAGTATTCCTTCACGCCCCCCTGTTGTTGCCAGTCATAATCTTCCACAACAACCATCAAGGCCTACAGCTACTGCTACTGCAGCTCCTGTTAAGAAAAATGTTATTACTTCACAACCAAGGCCGCAAAGTAATGCCATTTATTTACTTCATTGGAAAGGAGTTTCTCTTCTTTTTTTTTCTTTCTTATTCTTTTTTCTCAATTTTTAGAAGTTTTGAGTATTTTTTTGTTGGATGACTTTTCTTGCTCTTTGATTTATTAGCATTAATGGGTCTTGTCGTAAGAGCTATTTAGGGGTTTTCAGATTTTGGGATAGTCCAAATTATGCAACAGGAACACTTTTTTCTTCTTTTTTCTAAGAATTAAGTGCTTTGGTTTCTTCTAATTGACCACATTTTGAAAGATAAACTTTCATTTTGAATTTATCTAGTGTATTTTAATTTTTCTGATTTAAATTTTGTTTAGAACTAAAGAAAGCAGTTTTCCTTTCGAAGTAAAATAAGCATAATATACAAAATTACGGAAAATGTTATGGGATTTAAAAATCTATAATTTTTACTTTGGCATTGTTGTCATTTCTGAAAGCCTCATAAAGCATCTTGAAACTTTTGCATATTCCCCTTTCTTCGAGCTCAGGTGCTCTTAGCTCTTAGGTGGTGCATTAAATTCAGATCTACCAACTGCTGCAATGAAATCGTAGTTTCCATGAACTACATCCTTGAACTACATTGTTTTTGAATTTGAAATTTACAATAATGGCATTTTCCATTAACGCACTCAATTTTGTAAAATTCTAACCTATTTGGATCTTATACAGGGTGTCAATAAATGATGGACCCGATTTTAAAAAATCATATTTTCAAAAGTTCTCTACGGAATAAAATAATTAATCCATAAAATTAAGGAGAAAAGTACCAAGTTTAAAGAAAAGTACCAGGTTTTTCTTTGCAGAACAAACTGTAAAAGGTGACAATTATCTCGACATGCTGGAAATTTGGTTATTTCCGCAACTGCTTGAGGACAGTCCTTATCTTCCAACAAGATGGAGCACCTCCTCATTGGTCTTTGTCGGTTCGTAGTTACTTAAACAATGTGCTTCCACACAGATGGGATAGGCCGTGCGGATGACGATGATTTAACGTTATTCACATGGCCACCAAGATCTCCAGACTTAACTCCATGCGATTTCTTTCTATGGGGTTACGTAAAAGACCGTGTTTTTGTACAGCCAATGCCGAAAACGCTCCCAGAATTGAAACAACGCATTTCTGCAGCATTACAAACCATTAGCAGAGACATGTTAGAAAATGTGTGGAATGAACTAGATTATCGAATGGACGTATGCCATGTGACAAGAGGGTCCCATATCAAACATTTATAAGGTAAAAAAAAACTTGTTACTTTTCTACTTAATTTTACGCATTAATTATTTTATTCTGTCGAGAACTTTTGAAAATACGATTTTTTAAAATCGGGTCCATCATTTAAAGACACCCTGTATTATAATTGAGTTTTCAAGTTCTTGTTTATCAAAAGTCCCTTAATATTCAATGCAAATCTACTGTAATGTAGGAATAAACAGATACTGTTATATTACATTTTCATGTATGTAGGGAAATATTTACTCTGCTTTTAGTTCTGCCTAGCTGATAATATTTTAACTATTTAGTTGCACATATAGTCTATTCCAGTCAAGATAAAAATAGAGCTCAAATATAAAGCATATGAGAATGTAGGCAATTTTCAAAAGTTGATACTCCTATTGTAATATTTTGTTTTAAGTCAAAAATTATTTTTGTTACTATAAAATAACATAGTTCTTGTTATTAACAATTTAAATATTAATTGAGACCTTCTAATATTCGAAGCACATGCGGGGCAAAATGAAATAATGAAATAGTTTCTTTTACTCACTCACTCATTTACTTATGTATTTATTTATTAATTCATTCATTTGCATTCCTTTATTTAGTAATTCACTTATTTTTATATTCATTTACTTGTTTTCTCTCTCATTTTTCTTCGTGCATTAATTAGTTTATTTAATTATTCGTTTATTACTTTATTGTCTTTTCAATTCTTCAACCTTTTATTTACTGATTCATTTGATCAAAAGTATTTTTTGTGATCAATATTTTGCTCTATTAAAAAAAAAAGTTAAAATTTTCTCTTGTTTTTTTTGAAGGCAGAAATTTACTACCAAAAATAAAAAATACTGTTTCAATGAAGTTTTAACATAAAATACAATGTTCTTCATATACTGTAATTTTCAAAATATATTTCCAATTTACTTAAAATACACCCCCAGCTCAGTTATTCCATCCGAGGACTGCAGTTACATCAGGGTTCGTACGCTCCGGGAAAACCGGGAATTGTCAGGGAAAATGACACTGTCAAAAATGTCAGGGAAAAGTCCGGGAGTTTTCAAATTTTGTCCTCCAAAAATTTTTTTTCCATTTTTTTTTTCCCAAGGAATTAAGTACCATGAGATCTAGTCTTCGTTTTTATTGTGATTTCACGAAAAAAATTGTAAATTTTTATCTAAACCGACGTTTGCACTTAAAAACTGCGATCGAGAAGTGAACGTTTTTTTTTTTTTTTTTCACAACGAAAAATGCGCCAAAAGATCGAAGATTTTCTTGCATGGAGTCAGTGAGGGGAACGCATTTCTTTCTACTGCCTCAAGTTTTAGATGGGTTGCCACTACGTTCTATTCGGTTCAGGGTTCGTACGCTCCGGGAAAACTTGGAATTATCATGGAAAATGACATAGTCAAAAATGTCAGGGAATTTTGCAAATGTGTCCCCAAAATTTTTCTTTTCCCAATTTTTTCCCAGGGAATTTGGTTTTATGAGATCTAATCTTCATTTTTATCGATGTATTTTAAAAAAATTGTAACAATTTTAAAGCAATGAAAAAAGTGGCGACCCAAAAAATCTTCAGCAGCCGCCATTTTTGGCTCTCAGTAGTTCCCAAGGGAAAAAAATCAGGTGAACAGCAATTATGTACAAACTCAAAAGGAGAGAAGACAATTTACTGCTTCGGAAGCACAACCTGTAGATGGGAAGATCGATCGGGAAAAGTAGTTTTTTTTTTTTTTTTTGATCGGAAAATCATTTCAGCTACGTGTGAAACGCAGTCG
Organism: Uloborus diversus; assembly: GCF_026930045.1. Taxonomy (NCBI): domain Eukaryota; kingdom Metazoa; phylum Arthropoda; class Arachnida; order Araneae; family Uloboridae; genus Uloborus; species Uloborus diversus. The sequence continues at coordinate 77,460,977 of NC_072731.1, read as the reverse complement.
CCATCTTTGGTCATTCACAAGATGGATGTAGATACGATCCTAAAATGCCTAAGTTTCTAAAAACAAAGCAGAATTGGATGTTTTCTTTAATTGAAAACTGATGAAAATAACAAAAAATGGTCTACAAATTGTTTTTCTATTGTTATTTAAAATAATTTTCTTGAGAAATAAAAAATTTTGTTCTTAAAACTTAATCTTATCCTCACTGCCTCGGACGCAAATGTGATAAGAACTTTTCAATGAATTGTAGTTTCATGAAGATTAATTATTTTTTAATTGTCTTCATGCGACAAATTAAAAACGTTATTTCTTATTTTTGGGCATAGCCGCCATATTTGGTCATTCCCAAGATGGAAGTACACAAGAATTTTTAAGTGCCTAAGTTCCCGAAAACGGCATTGGATGTTAATTGCAATGCAAACTATTGAAAACAACACAAATTGTGCCTTTTTTTTTCGGATAATTTGTAATTATTTTCTGGAAAAATGCAAAATTTAATCTTTATAACATTTTTTTGTTTTAATTGATTTAGACTCTTATGTGCTAAATACTGACTATTTTGCTTTTATTGTATCCTTTTAAGGATTATTAATTATTTATTACTACTTTTATACTGCAAATCCAAAAATCTACATATTATTTTAAATTTTTCACTTTGTCGCCATAGTTGATCGTTTGCACAATGGAAATAGACTTAAACTTCCAGAAACAGAATTGGATGTTTATATCAATGAGTAACATTGAAAATAACATTAAAATGTGCAAAAAGTTGTCAATTTTTGAAAATTAACTAATACTTTCTGGAAAAGAAAATTTGAAATTTTAATGTAAGCGTCCTTTTAATATGTGAAAAAAAAAAAAGATTATTGGCATTGGCCTATGATCGGCGGATGTTGATTTTTGTTACTATGCATTACATGGTATGCCAATTGATGCAACAAGTGTAACCATATTTATACTAAAATTTAGCTTTGCATTTTGCTCAATATGTTTTGTGTAACCTACTTATAAGAAAATAAAAAGTATTGTAAACCAAAAGCGGATGCTAAAAAGGTTGCTGCAGGACTACCGGCAAAACGCTATAATATTACGCGTGACATCAAAAAAAACCCTAAAATAAGTTGAAAGTACTCTGTTTTCAACAAATAGTAAACAAATTAAAACAATTTTGAACAAAATGTTTAAAAAAAACTTAAAATTTTGACAGAGAAAACAAAGGAAAAAAATCTAAGTTTTTTTTTTTTTTAAATCTAAGGGGAGAAGTTTCAGTTCTTCTGCATTGCTACTTTAAACAATTTTAATTATTTTGAAAATATTACTATTTAAACTTAAATTTTTAATGAAGCGAGTAACCTGGAATTTTCTAAAAAACAACCTGGAAAAGTCAGGGAACTTTTTTTAACCAAAAGTGTATGAACCCTGTACATGCTTTTTAGCAATCATCAACCTGGAATAGGAATTACCTGAGCTGGAGGCAAAAAAAACCTCTTAAGGGAGCCAAATTTTCAATTTGTACATTAAAGAGCTAGTCATTTTAACTACTATCAACCCCTTATCTTGAAACCCTTGATGTCTCAAAAGAAAATTTTTCCCTTGCATTGTACAAAAAATTCTTGTGCATTTCCTGCAGTTTTCTCGAAATTTATTTTTCAAAACCCTAGAAAAGTCTAAAGTCTAAATTTTTGCTAAGAAGCAAGTTTTAATTGCTGTTTTTTTTTTGGGGGGGGGGCAATTTTTTTTGTAAAATCGGAGACATTTATCTGCTAATAGTTTTTTTTTTCCTTTTTCCTGGAAAAGTATAAGAATAGGGTATTGAGGTGAGATAATAGGACAGTGTCATTATGAAGAGGGTGCTGTAGTTTATTTTTTTATCTCAGTGTGTCCCTTAAAGGTTGACTCTTTGTACTTTTTATGATAAACGTGCCCACTTTGAGAACAGGTGGTGAATATTTCGTAGGCAAGTGAAAACGAGATAACGTTCCTCATCATTCTTTGTTTATAACTCCACAAAGTGGCTAGTGAAAAGCTTAAATTGAAAGTGCTTGATTTAAAATTAAAACATGAAAATTGCTAATCATTTCAAAATAACATGTTAATCGTTATGCAAATTGGTCGTGTAGGACATCTATAAATATAAATATCGTATATGTGCGCAATTGTGAGAGTTACTAGCGTACTTTTTTTTCAAAGCCTTAATAATTTGAAAACTCAACATCTCAATTTTTTCCACTTCCAGAGAGATTCGAGGTGTCAAGATTGTACTGTATTTCTTTTTTATTCCACATTCCCCTACTTCATATTTCGTTAATAAAATATTTCATTTCAGATTCTGTTCCTGTTCCCGCTGCTTCTGTCACTCCACCTTCGTGTCAGGCTCCTGTGCCAACTCCTATTAACCCTGTTCCTTCCGAGCCATCACCCCAATTCCCCCCAGCACCCCGCCTAAACTTACCCCAGCAGCAGAGCTTCGAGCTAGAACTCCTCAGATCCCTACTCCTCCTTTAGATCCTACTACGCCTCCTCCTTTGCTATCAAAGCCTCGAGAAAGGAACAATGAGACTGAAACACCTATAACTAATGCCTATTCTAGTGCAAAAGCTCCAGAACTCACTGCACAATCAGGTAATTTTTGATTATGCAAATATTTTGTTTAGATGTTGTAATTCAGTATTTTATGTAGATGTTCTATAGGGATGTAGGTTTTCCCAAAACATTTGAAACAAAATTTTACCAGTCTTTAATTGTGAATGTTTTTTAAAAATTCTAAAGCTCTTGTATACCAGGGGCTTCAAGAAGAAAAAAGACAAGCTGCAGATGTTATATTTTCTTCAGCTATAGATGAACTGTTCTTTTTGAGTTAAAATCTTTTAATCTTGATTTTTGTTTTAAAAAATAATAAACCATAGAAATCATGACTTGTTAACTTGTATCTAACTGAAAATTTAATAACTTCACATTTCTCAACTAAAACTAGAATTAAAAAATTGAAATCAAATTTATCTCTCAAACTGTTAGGCATAATTTTTCTGTAAATTTCAACCATTAACGATTTTACTGTATAGCAAATATAGACATAGTTTTTAGAGGAGGTACTGAACTGTAAAAAAGTGCCATTTTTGTATTAATAAATAAATAAATATACAGTGAAGCACCGTTTATACGTTTTTGAAGGGACTGTATGAAAAAACGTATAATTGATAAAAACGCATGAAAGAGAAACGTATAAACGGTGCTTCACATTATGTGTATGTATGTATATATATATATATATATATATATATATAGATTTAATTATCTTTGTTTTTCTTTTCAATATGTGCAGCAGCAAGTGCTATTTCCATTATTTTAAAAATATTTGTGAGTGACTAACAGAAAATCTGTTGTTAGATTTTTTTTGAAGATATTTTTGTATAATAGCAGCTTAAAAGTAATTCTATAACTTTCTTAAAATAACAACAATTAAATTAAACAAATTCTCAATATTTTAGCTGAGGAAACTATTTAAATCTCTTCCCACTGTTGAAATTTTTAAAAACTGAGAGATTTTTTTTTAAAAACCTTATGAATCTGTTAAACACATGACAAAATCGTGAGGAAGTCCCACATTGAAGTATTTTTTGAGGGAAATTTCTGTTATAAGTGTGTAATTCTCACGCTCTATTGGTAATCCTGGTCTGAGTGATAAACAAAACACTTTGACTTTATTATGACTTGTTAAATCTTGTTGCTGTTTGAAATTTAGTTGTTATAAATGAGTGCTTTGTTAAAACACCAAAAACGTTATCAGTGTGCAACTTTCTTTAGCCAAAAAGTAATTTTTTAGTGTGATTTTCATGTGCATCAAATATTTTATTCAATTGCCAAAAACAGATAAGTGTCATAATATTTAAATTCTGCATTTAGTTGTAAAATAGCACTGGAATTAAATGCTTTTTTGTGCTTCATACCAAGGTTTGCCCAATTATAATGTTGGAAATCAAGCACAAGTAATAAGTTCTTCAGTTACTAATGGAGAGAAGAAAATGGAACAGAAGCCTTCTCCAGTCTCTTCCACACCTAATGCGAAAAAGGTTTTTATTTTTCACCTTACTTTTCTCACTTGATAAACCTGAAGAACTTAATCACATCTTGTATAATGTAGTTTGAATTTGTTGGTTATATAGTATTTTTATCTAATATTACTGTTTGTATAAATTAAAAAATACTTGTTTATATACTGGCTTCAATACAAGCCCATTTTATTACTGCTTAGAGGTCCCTTTACAGTAGCATAAATAATGTAATAAAATGAATGCATTAGCAGAGATAATCATCACTTTCATAAATATAACGTTTTTAAGTTGAAAACATTGCTTGCATTGAAACGGATTCTGAACTGATTCATGCAAGCAGTGTCTAAGTTAGCTTTTTTTAATATTTTATCTCATTTATATTTGGTTTTGATTTGTATATTGAAAATAAGTCTTTTGCATCTTTAATGCTTTGCATATAATAGTGCAGCAGTCTTTCAGCATTTGCTTTTGATTCGTCATGTTTTTTTTTCTCCCCAAAGCTGTAAATTGCTCAAAGTCAATTGATCCAAAATTCAAGTATTTTTTGTTTCCCTGTCTCAAGTTTTACCTCTCTCAAAAATTGCATTTTGAATTTAAATTTATAGTTTAAAAGTTTGAAATCTGATAGATGTGCTGTAGTATAATTTTTGCCCCGTATTTTCGTAATTACAAAATGTCTTATTTTATTAAAAACAGCCAGCTGAATCAAAACTGAAAAATTTGAGTTCCTGGTCCAGTATTGCTCAGTCAGCCAACAGTCCAAGCACTAGTAATGCAACAGCAGCTTTTAAAACCAATGCAATGGACAGCTTTCAACAGTTTAAAAAACAAGCAAAAGAGAAAATGGATAAGGTACATTATGAATCTAAGTTTGTCTGTCTTAATTTTCATTTTCATATAGTTACTTACTGCATAATTAAAATCATAAGATAAATTTGGGTAAGAGTTCTCTGATTGGAGCAAATCAAGACATAATTTGTGAATTAATTTCTAGGTCTAGTGAATAACAGTAGAACAAACAATTTGTTTAAACAAAATAAATTTTCAGTCCTGTTTTAATTGCTATTACTTCACTTGAAGTCCATTACAAGAAAGTTGCCTTTCCTATGAACAAAAATAGCACTGAATTTCTTTGTAACGCAATTTTACTGTTTTCGTACATTAATTTAGAAAGAAAAATACTTGAAGTGTGTGTTTGAATGCCTGAAGCTAATTCTATACCCCACCATTATATTTGCATCTGTTAGTGCTACCGCCAATTATACAGTGGATCAAGTCATGTTTCAAGACTTAAAAATGAATGGTAAACTCAGCAGTGAATGAACAGCTAGTAACTCTTTTTAAAAAGTGAGGTTTCAAAAGTTTTTTTTTTTTTTTGATGAATATGCAGCAGTAACTTTCTTCTATTAAGGTTTTTGACTCATAAAGCACAGAGTTTTGCATCACCCCTTAGCAAACTTTCGGAAAGTTTGTCAAAATATGAATGTTTATAGCTCTTTATTTTTCACTGCATGTTCATAAGATAACACTTTTTTACCTTCATAATATCAAACCCAAGTAAGTGTGACAGCTCAAAAAAAATTCCACTTCAGAATTTAAAAAAATTTTAAAGATATCGACGATTTAATGAGCCAAATTTTAATACTTCTCAGACAGGTGACGAATGGTAGAGATCATTTGTAAATTTGCAACACTTGCCTGCAATTGTTCAGTGTAATTCGTGATAAAATTTGATTAATTGTAAGCAATCCCTTTTGATTCATCGGACTTTCAAGAATTGTTAAAATACAGCTCTTTATATTGCCGATATCTTTCTACATTTTAAAGATATTGAACTGGGATTTCCAACCCAACTTGTCACTAACTCCAACATCAATTTGGCTTTTAAATTATGAAGGTCATAAATTGTTATATTTTGTGCATGCACGGATAAATTGCTTTAAATGTTCATATTTCACATGGGCAGAAAATCTGCGCCAACTTTCAAATTCTGATACAACCTGATACAAGGGTAAGAGTTCTCCTAATATTTCAAATTTTGTCCTAAAATTCCTAAAATTTCGAGTTTTGTCCTAAAATTCCTAAAATTTTCATAATGACATGCCTATATTTTAGGATAAAATAAACTTCATAGATCCGAAAAAAAGAAGAAAAACCCATGCTGCTGCTGCTTTTTTTCTGGAAAGGGGAAGGGTGGATGCAGTTAACCAAAACATATGCTCAATATGCTGTTTGTTTTATGCTAGGCTTGCCAGACGCCTTGGTTTGACTGGGACAGTCCCGGTTTTCAGACAAAATCCCGGCGTCCCAGCCGGTTTACTTCACGTCCTGGAAAATGATAAATTTGATTATGGGTGACCAAAAATTCAAAAACCAGTTATCTACAAAGGGATATTTAGCGTAATTACTTTTTTTATTTTATGTCAGAGACACTTTAACTTGCAATGAATTGGTAGCTAATGATAAACCTAATGAGATTGCTATGATTTGGCTGGAGTTGATGAGTTATAAGGGCAACAGATGTTTAGTATTATTAGTGACATTTCAAGCAAGGGGTCAGTCATTATAATGGGAGATTTTAATTTTCCAGGAATTGATAGGAATAATTTTTACCATAGTAATAGCAGAGAAGAGGAATTTTTGAAAGTAATTGGTGACTGTTTTTTAGATCAAATTGTAACTCAGGGTACTCGACAGGATGTGATTTTGGATCTAGTTTTCTGTGATATGGAAGGTTCTGTTCAGGAGTTATGTGTAAGGGAACACATTGGAGACAGTGACCACAACAGTATCAGGTTTGGGATTAAATTTGATACTCACAAAGTAGAGAATTTTAGGTTTGTGCCCAATTTCAGAAATACTGATTTTGTGGCACTTAGGCAGAGTTTGAAAGCAGTTTTTCTTCTGGATTGGACAATAGCGATGTGAATTTTCAGTGGGCAGAGTTTAAGGAAAAGCTAGCGAAAACGGTTGGGGATTATGTTTCTTTTAGGAGAAAGGGTGTCAACACTAAAATTTGGCCAATGTGGTTCTCCAGGGAAACTAAAGACGCTCTAAATTACAAGCAAGCTGCGTTTCATAGGTTTAGAGAAACTGGTCACAGTGCAGATAGGCTCCAATATTGTAAGGCAAGGCGTAAATTTAAGTATTTGGTACGGATTCAGAAAAGAGAGTTGGAGCAAAGACTGGCAGATAACATAAACAGGAATCCCAAGAGGTTTTTTGCATATGCTAATTCGGGGATAGTTCGAAATAGTCATATTGGGCCACTGGTTAATGAGCACGGAATTATAATTCAGGACGATAGTGATATTGCTAATGTTCTTAATAACTTTTTTCGAGTGTTTTTAACAATAACTGTATCTCAACAGTTGACACCAACAAGACACAAGCTATAGTACAGCTTGAGGACTTTGTATTTTCCAGGGATGACGTTTTACTTCATTTGAAAAAAATTAAAGAGACTAAGGCTCCGGGACCTGATAATATTTATCCAAAAATTTTAGTTGAATGTGCGGAGGAATCGGCAGATATAATAGTAAATATTTACAATGCTTCTTATAACTCGGGGACAGTGCCAGAGGACTGGAAGCTGGCTAATATTACACCGCTCTTCAAGAAAGGGTCTAGAGGGAGTGCGGGAAATTATAGACCTGTGAGTCTAACTTCGGTGGTTTGCAAAATTTTTGAAACATTGATAAAAATTAAGATAGTAAATTTTCTAGAGACTAATCTATTGACTAGTTTTCTGTACGGTTTCAGGAAAGGTAAATCTTGTGCAACTAATTTATTACATTTCTATGACAAAGTTACCATGGCTTTGGACAATAAGAAGCCTGTAGATGTTGTTTACATTGATTTTCAAAAAGCTTTCGATAAGGTACCGCATGTTTTTCTACTTAGCAAATTAGCTGATATAGGAATAGGAGGGAAAACTTTCATTTGGGAAAAAACTGGCTGACCGGAAGGAAACAAAGGGTAGTTGTAAGGGGAAATTATTCTAATTGGAGTGAGGTTTTAAGCAGGGTTCCTCAAGGATCAGTGTTAGGGCCTGTTTTGTTCATTGTTTTTATGAACGATATTCACAAAAATATTTCTGGGAACATGAATTGTTTTGCTGATGATGTCAAAGTTATGGGGACTGTAGAAAATGAAGAACATGCAAAACAGCTGCAAGAGGATCTAGATCATATTACGGAGTGGGCTGATAAATGGGGTATGGCTGTTAATGTTGGGAAATGTCAAGTGCTACATTTAGGGCATGGAAATAAGTGTACAAGTTATTATTTGCAAGGTTCAGTCATTAGTCAGGCAGAAAAAGTTACTGATCTGGGGGTCTTAATAAGTCAGGATTTAAAGTTCAGCCAACAGTGCAGCATTGCTAGTAACAAGGCTAATAAGATGCTTGGGTTTATCAATAGATCTATTTCAAACAAATCTAAAGAAGTTCTTCTGCCCTTATATAGAAGTTTGGTAAGACCTCATTTGGAGTATGATGTTCAGTTTTGGTCTCCTTATCTTAAGAAAGACATTAATGTATTGGAAAGGGTTCAAAGGCGAGCTACAAGGCTAATAAATGGACTTTCTCACTTAGACTATGATTCCAGGCTTAGAAGGCTAAAAATGTACAGTCTTGAGCAAAGAAGAGACCGAGGGGACATGATTCAGTTGTTTAAATTTATTAAAATGAAAGATGTTATGGGGCTGAAGTTTAGCACTGAAAACAGGACAAGGGGTCATTGTTTTAAGCTATTTAAATCTCAGGCTAACATGGATGTTACGAAAAATTATTATTTTAGCAGGGTAGTGGAACCTTGGAACAGTTTACCGGAAGAGGTGATAATGAGCAAGGGAGTAGATAGCTTTAAGAGGACCATTGATCTTCACTGGGGATTGTAAATTGACTAGGACCAGTCTAGCTGGGCCTAGAGCCTGTTGCTGATCGTCACTTTTGTATTTGAATTTGTAACCTAGACGCACACAATTGACGTTGGATTAGCTTGTGAATATTTTACAAGGTTAAAACCAAAAAAGGCTTTCCAAGAAAGTCCTAGCCAATAAAAAGTACATGTGAATATCATGGTCAAATTTTTATTAATTTCAACTGTTGCTTCTTTCTTAGGTCTACAAATATCTACATGTTCCAAATAAAATGTTTAAATACATACGTTTGTGTAATTTATTATTGCCTCTTGTTTCTTAATTATTAGGTAACCATTTATTTATTAGCTTTTGAAACTACTCACTAAACCACTCTAAAAAACATCCAAGAGATACTCTAGAATTCTGCAAAGCTGGGGGGGGGGGGGGGCATTCTGTTGTCCTGGTTGAGCATTTCATAAATCTAGCAAGTCTAGTTAGTTACTTTATAACTTTTGCAGTCATTCCTCTTCTAAAAAATATATACACAAATAAAATAATAAAGAAAATAAAAGCAAATGTTGCAGAAAGCAGGTACTTACAGGTATCTACAAATATAGGTAGTGTACTACGTACCTTACATTATTCCTCCACATAGTCACAACAAGAGTTCAGACATTTGTCCTATCGCAGCACTAAATTAGGAATCCCCCTGTGGTATAATTCTTCCAGCTGCCTGTGGAATCACCGTTGGACTGCGTTCTTGGCTTCTGTCCTGCCAGAAATTTCTTCAGTGGACCGAAATCGTAAAAATCACTAGGGGCAAGGTCTGAACTGCAGGTGCAGGTTCTCTCTGAATTGCTATGGGCTTTTGTCCTTTGCTCCATACAAAACCAATAACACTTTCCTGCTCATAATCTGAGGACGTCTAAAGAACAACCGTCATCGTAAATGCATACCTGCCAACCCTTCCGAATTTCCCGGAAGTTTTACGCATTTTCATGTCTTTTTCCGTTTTTTCCGGTTATGAGCAAAATCTTCCGGATTTTTCACATTGTGTCGGGAAAAAAATTGTATCTCGCCAATTTTGGCGCTAACGATACTTTTGTGGAACGCTGCACCGTGTTTTAGGCCAAGTAGCCAAGGAAAGGTTGCCGTAGGAGAATGGCACGAGAAGTGAGGCAAGATTATGACGTCACTGAGTGTTACAGCGCATGACTTCATCGGGATCCAATCAAAGCAAGCGTTGCGACGGGCGACTAGGGGCACAATTTCGGCTCCGATTATCTTCTTGTTCTCTCAGTTCAAGCTGTTTTTGTTACGTCCTTTTTTTTAAGATGAGTACGAGTAAATGTTATTTCCAAACTTTTAAAGAAGTAATAAAAGTAATATTTACTAAACGAAAGTAAGTTCAATTGATATGAAATTCATAACTAATATCATATTGTTAAATGTAAAGGGGGTAGATGTCCTGTTTAATTTTATTTTGCGTTTAAATCTTGTGGATAAAAATTTAAAAATCTTCCGGATTTTTTTTCTCGGAGGTTGGCAGGTATGTAAATGACTAAAAGCAGCTCTGCTAATTGGAGCAAAAAGTAGATATGGCTGGTATGGTTCTAGAAACGGTCACTCCTGGGAATATACACGTTTGCTTTGTGTTCCCAGCTGTATTTTGGCTGAAAAAAAATAGGCGCAAACACTTTTTGATTTGCCCTCTTAAATACGATATGTTGAGTTAGAACCCAAATATAGACACTTGGTTCAAAAAATGTACTTGGAACAAAATTTAAATGGATCGCCCAGGTCCCAGGTGGGAAGTAATATTTATTTTTATCGTAGTTATCTTGTGTTGTGTTCTGAACATTAGCTTGTTCTTCCAGTACAAAGAGTCTGTTTGCTTTCTGTTTCTTCTGTTCAATGAAGGTTGGATTATTTCTTGCACATATAATTTTTAAATTTAGTCACTACCTTTTTGCTTTAAAATTAAAAATAGTAATTTGTTTTGTTAAGATGCCACGGAAAACGAAATTCTCTTCCTTTTGGTTGGAAAAAGCAGACAGAAATAAATGCAAGATGAGCACATGGTACCGTGCAGAAAATGTTGAATTTAAAGCATTTTGTTATGTTTGTACATTATCTTTCCAATATTGATAGTCAAGGATTTTCTCAAGTGTAGTCTCATGCTGATGCAGCTAGACATAAGAGGTTGACTAATACCTTAAAAAAAAATCAAGCTGTATTTCAAATTCTATGTTGTTTGTCTCCTACGGAAAACAAATTAGGTATGATGAAGCAATCCGAAAGCTTTTGTCAAATTTACTCCAAGATAAAATTTTGGAAGCAGAGGTTTCTTTAGTTTTAGTTGCTGTAAAAAACAATTATTCATTTGCATCTTTAAATGGTTTATCTGTAATTTACAAGGATATTTTTTGATGATTCTGAGGTAAAAAAAAGTATCAAATTATCTGGTAGAAGTTAAATACATAATAAATAAATTTTGAACTTGCACCTTTCTTTAAATCAATCCTTATTAACGCATTAAGCGCCAAGTCTCCCATTTTGGGAACCTTTGATTAAGATTTTTTTTCCTGCATCAAGTAATTAAAGATATCATTTTGATATTAGTTTAAATTGAATGATAGAGTTCCTAACTTTATTGATAATTTTTTCCTAAAGGTTTGGGATGTATAAAAACTTTTTTAAAAAAATATTCAATTTCACAAAAATTTCTTTGTTTTTGCATTACCACGGAAAAAAATCCCTAAAAATTATTAATATGAATGCAGAAAAATTAGAAACATAGAATATGAAGCTCAATAGTTTTTTTCCCAATCACAATAAACAGGGGTTAGGAAAAATAATTTAAAAGGAGTTTTATAGTCCCCCCCCCCCCATTTTGCATGAATGATCTCTCCCCTCTTTATTTTTTCCTGTTGAAGCCTCAGCCCCCTTTGTATTTTCTCATTGTAAACACTCCTTTTGTTGTTCAAGGTCAAGAGCTGGTGCTTTTATCAAAACAAGTGACATTCCATTTGTTTAGAAGAATGTTCTGGAAAAAATGGGTGCCAATCCTCCCTAAGGAGGATGCCCGGGTAGCAGAAACTGCGAGGACGTGCATCGCAGATTTTTCGGAGGCCTGCAGATAATTTTTACCAAAGAAACAAAAAAGAAAGAATAAAATAAATAAATAAAACAAAAATTAAAAGAAAAAGAAAAACGAAATACAACTTGGCAAAGTCGTTTGGAGATCGCTTTTTGACCAAGGCGATGCTTCAGCATTTCATCTAGAAACATAGTCGCCATATTTGGTCATTCACGAAATCGAAGTAAAAAAGTGCGTTAGTTTTTAAAAACAAAGATAAATTGAGATGTTTTATTTTTCTGCCAACAAATGAAAATAGCTTAAAATGTGCAGCAAATCGTTTTTTAATTTTTAAAATAATTTTTCTTGAGATATGAAAAATTTTATGTGAAAATTTCACCTTACCCTCATTGCTTTTGGACGCAAAAGTGCTAAAACTTTTCAACTAAAGTGTAGTCTCATGAGGATTTTTATTTTTAAAATATTTTTTTGCAACAAATTCAGAAATTTATATCTTAATTTTTAGCCTTGATGCCATGTTTAGTCATTCCCAAGATGTTGTTACGCAAGACTCATGAAGTGCCTACGTTTTCAAAAACGGAATTGGATGTTTATTGCAATACAAACTGTTGAAAATTATGCAAAATGTGCTATTTTTTCGGGTAATTCTTAATTATTGTCTTTAAAAATTCAAAACTTTTATCTTCAGAATATTATCTTATCTTCATTGCTTTAGAGGCTAATGTGCTAAAAACTGACTATTTCACCTAAATTGTAGTTTTTTAAAGGATTTTGAATTTATTATTACTTTTCTGTAACAAATTCAAAAATCTATTTATAACCATGAATTTTTCACGTTGACGCCATGTTTGGTCATTCGCAAGATGGAAATAAACGATACTATTAATTACCTAAGTTTCCAAAAACAGAATTGGATGTTTACCTCAACACAAACTATTGAAAATAACATAAAGTGTTCAATAAATCATGTTTTTTCTTCTTTATATATATATATTCAAAAATGCGAATTATTAACTGCACAGTTGTATTAATTTGATTCTCATTGATTTGAAGACTTTGCTATTTAAGCTAAATATGTCATCTAAAATGCAGTTTCCTGCCAACTTCTCATCTACAAATTTAAAAAATTTAAAAACCTATTTCAATGCAAATTTTTCATATTAAAATTAATATTTCTTGAATAATTGTTTTTCATAGTGTGTAGAGTTCTATTTATTTTTATGAAAGTAGTGAAAGCTGCTGCCTCCCCCCTCCCCCTTAATACTTTTAAACTCAGCGACAGTGGTGGCTACTAAGTTTTTCAGGCCTAGCAGCCACTGACCAGTTGGAAAATTGTCCAAGCCTTGACCTTCACAAAGGACTTTTGTATTTTATGAAAACTTAAAATAAAACTAATAATAATGCTGCAGACTATTTTCAGCTACCCAAAATAGTGACGCAGACTCGCTAGAAAGTTTTTGCTACTGGGGGAGGATGACACATCTCTCGGAATTTCTACAGAGAACAGAAGAGATTCCCCTAAATGGCTTTAAAATGATCCCCCCCCCCCCCCCCTAAAAATGTCAGTAGCTCAGTCAGCACCATGCGCCCCTCCCCTGTGAATGCAACCCTGAAACAGATACTATAAATTCTAGGTCAGGGACTTTAAATAAGGGAGGTTGGATTTCAGTAGAGAAATTTCAATAGAAAATTTGACTGTTTTTTGCATTTTTGACTTTGCCACAAATATCAAACAATATGGACATAATATATTTTAGTGTATTACAAGAAGATGACTGCAGTATCACTTGTTAGTGAACCGCCAGATTCCGTTTGGATAGTTGAGAAGAAAAAAATCGAAATTGCTTAGATCACAGATAATGCTATAACTGTCTCAATTTTCATTTTTAAAATTTATTGTAATTTGTTGGATAAAATCGGTGAAGCTATAACCATTGCTAATTCCTCATCTTGAAGCATGCAGAACATTAATTAATCTCTGAAACCATTATGATGATGTAAATCATTTCATCAAACATGTTGTAAAGCAACCGAAATGTAGACTGAAAAAACCCTTGCTTATGATGAAACAAATACACCGTTAGACAGTCCAAAAATATCTTAGTTCCATTTTATATGAGCCTTGTGCTTCGGGTCATTGTTACCGTTACTCAATCCTCGACATGGTTACTTGAAGAGATCTACCACTTTTTGTATATGGAAAACCTAAGGCTTTTCGCTAAAAGATATTAAATTGTGTGAGAAAAGTTCCGTTTTGTAAACAAATGTATAAGAAAAAGGAATAAAAACCAGGCCTGGATCAGCGTCCGCAGAGCGGGGGGGGGGGGGGCTAAAGAATTTGAAAAAGAAAATGACTAGCACTAAGATTTATTAACGTTGCAAATATACACTGCTGGCCTCATGAAAACTTAAAAGTTCTATATTTTAAAGCTTGAGTATGTTAAGTATGTTATTTACTTTATTAATTACATAAAGATGATTTTAAGGTTTTCTAACTGGATTTAATCAGATATTATACAAGTATCAAAATAGTGGCCGGGATAGGTACTGTTATCCCCATTAAACGCGAAGTCTCCCATTTCGGGACTGTACCATATATCCTAACCTAAACTCCCCTAACCTAATAAATATTTTTGCAAAATTTCAGCTACATATAGCCCGGTCAAAATAGACATTCGAGTTCGGAAAAATTCCCATAAAGCTGAAAATTGGTACAGACCTTAAGAACATCATTATAAGTGAAATATCAAAAGTCCTCATCGATCCGAGTGGAGCTAAAAATTTTATGCAAGGTTAAAGGTCAAAATTGAAATTTTTTTTACAAAAATTGAAAACATTCGTACAGTGCTGAAAATTGGTACAGACTTTAAATGCATCATTGTGAATGATATATGAAAAATTCCCATTGATTCCACTTGAACTAAGAATTTTATGGAAGGTCAAAGGTCAAAATAAACAAAAAAACTTAAAAAATCGGAAAAATTCACATAGAGCTGAAAATTGGCAGAGACACAAAGTACACAATTATAAATGAAATATAAAAAATCCCGATCGATCCCACTTAATATAAACATTTTATGCACGGTCAAAGGTCAAAAAATGTTTTTTTTTATTTTGCAATTATTTCAAAAACATAACTTATTATAAAAAGCGCATATTAATTTGTAAATTATACAATATGTTGAAAAGACGTTTTTATATGAAGTTCAACTCTTTCTGGTTCAAATTAGGTGAAAATGGTGAAACAAGTACAACATTATCCCTTATTTAACGGATATAAGATGCCTCTCAGTACCTATTATCCCTAATCAGATTCTTCAGGTGCAGCAGCAACAATTTCTCTAGCCTTTGCATACAAAGATTGATCAAAAGTAACAAGTAATGCTTTGTATTCTCCAAAGCACAAAGTAAAGTAATGTATATACTATTGTAGTCATTTGCAGGTTGGTGAATATATGGTAAGAACAAAATTCTAGACATTGAAAAATCCATATTATTCTTTGTTAAACCTTCAATATAACCGTTCCAACCTGATAGCGATAAATTATTCCATTTCCCATACAACCATAACAAATCTATTTTCCGGAGTAAGAAAGAAGTTGTATCACTTTCATAAGCAAAATTCTGAGCAGTTATTTTACTATATCCTGCTACACCATTATTGTGGTACTCTTGTGTTGGCACATGAGCTTTTTCTGTAAAATCTTTCGCTGAAATAATTTGTTTCATTCGCGATAAAGGATCTTCTGCTAAAACTGAACTTCTAGGAGTAATAATTTGGATTATGCCCAGTATGTGTAGAGTGTTATGGCCATCTAAAGTGTGTACGTTAATACCAGCATTGTCCTCTGCGTATTGAATAAATGTCCCGGTTTCTGGTAGTAAAATATGTGGCTGATGGTTAAAAACTGTAGCCGCCTCATACGCCATAGTATCATTATACGAAGCACTTAAACCAAAAGACAAGAAAATTTGTATCAAACGTTTAGATCCAAATCGTCGATGAAAAAAAAACTGAGAGACCCAATTGTAATCTCGAGATGAAGGATCTAGGACGAACAGCAGCCATAATACAGTGGCTGACATTAGTACATATTAATTTCAAATGTTTCAATTTAGATCATTTTCTTTTTAAGATATTTTGCTCCAAAAAATAAGTCAATGACTCCGGAATGTCACTATTAATGTTTTCAAACATTTGACATGGCGGGGGATAATTGTTAGTGTCGCACACGACAGATTGAATATCTTCTTGAATAATTTCTGCCGCAGTCTTTAGTACCCTAAATCTTTCCTCCTTTGGTGTTTTTTTTTTTTTTTCGTACCAAGCTTTGTTCAGTATAGTATCATGTTGAGTGTAAACAAATCATTGCTAAACTTCCACGTTTCTTGGTTATAATCATTCTATTGCCATACCTTAACTAATCTGTTTTTGATTGTTTTATCATCTGGGATTTCAGTTTTACAAATATTTTTTAGTTCTTACAGTGAAAACTGACAGTCATCATTATTTTCAATATAATCAAATATTTCTGTCATCGCCATAGTAACAGTGGGATTTTTAGGATGACGTGCTTTAAGACCTACAGAACGCTTTAGAAATGAAGTGTAGCAATTAGAATGGTACTCCGCTTCAGCAGCAACTAAATCGAATTCATATTGTATGCGTGCAATAACAATTTTTGCACGTCATCTGAACGATTATATGCAATCTTTAGAATATTATCTTTAAAGGAAAGAGTAGCAACTTGACAAATTCTTCGCCGTATATTCTGCTGTTTTTTTCTTTTCAGTCTCTTCATTTGCTTCATCACCACAAAATAAGCAACTGTTTTTAAAACAAAATGTTGTCTCACCCGATAGGACTCTAGTACGAGGTGGACTACTGAGAGATGTACTGGCCTCTGTCTCTTGTTGTCTTTTAGCTGCCGCAATGCCCACTTTCGGTTGTACATTTTGCGACACTACATGAACTGATCCACCGACTGTTTGTCTTTCAAGCATTCAACAAACCCATCGTTCCTTGCACTACTTGAATCAATTAAAGATTTTAGTCCGCGTTCAACAGTAACAATTTCACCGTCAGTCAAAGATTTATTGCAAATGAAGCAATCTTGCGGCATCTTTGAAGAATTATTTGTTAAGGGTACGTATTCATATCAAAAATAGTATCAATAAACCCGACTTTTCACAACAAAGAATCACTCCCTGTTAAAAGGAGCACTTGTGCGACTGACTTTGCTCATACAAAGGAATCTAAGCGCATCCACTCTCCCCTGAATGTAATTTGATCTTTATAATTTGAAGGGGGTGTGTGAATCGTAAGAGGGGATAGGCATAGCGGTCAAGTGTAGCTTCTTGAGGTCACTCAAAAGAAAGAAAAGGAGCTTCAGTACTATTTCCAAGTTTCAAAAACTGCGATACCTTATGAATGTTATCATTTATTGGGGGGGGGGGGCACAAATATTGGGCTTTTTTAACACCTAGGGCAGATCCAGCTTCTGGTTTTGGAAGTACTCGTTATCAGAAAGGGATCAAAGTAATTTTAGGGCACAAATAGGGGGTTTAAGGTCAACGAAATATGTCATCAAAATGCAGCTTTAATTTTGTCGCTTACGGGGGGGGGGGGTAAGACCACTAAGGCACAGCCTCTTAATCTCCTCTTGTATGTACATAAATGCATAGTTTTCAAACTTTGTATCCTCTATTTTAAGACACTTAGCGTTTAAGAGATATTTGTGAAAAATTGATTTTCTGAGCTTCGACCTTGAATAAAACGTTTAGCTCCACTGGGATTCGTTGGGAACGTTTGAAATTTCGTTTATAATGATGTCTGTAGTTATTTCTATGGTAGTTTCATAGTCAAAGTGCAATATTTGGACAAAAATTGGGATTTTAGGGTGAATTTTTAGAAATTTGAGTCCCTGAACTGCAGTTTTAGACTTTATTTTATCGCTTTAGGGAGAGGGGGGTATGACCCCTTGACCCATCCGCTGAATCCCCTCCCGTTTGTGCATAATTATCTATTAATTATTTATTAATTTTCAATCTTTGTATCCCCTATTTTTACAATAACACTTACCGTTTAAGAGATAGTTGCGAAAAATCGGTTTTTGACCTTTGACCTTGAATAAAATTTTTAGCTCCAGCGGGATCGATGGGGACTTCTGACACTTCACTTTAGTGTTGTCCTTAACTATATTTGTGTTAGTTTCATAGTCAAAGTACCAAATAGGGGTACAAATAAGGGATTTAAGGGAATTTTTTTTTTAAATATGTCTTGAATGCCATTTTAACCTATATTTAGTAGCTTTAGGGTGGAAGGTACGACCCCCATGACCCATCCTCGGAATCCCCATTTGTTTGTACACAATTGCATACCTTTCAAACTTTCTAACCTCCATTTTTTCGCTAACAATTATCGTTTAAGAGACATATATGAAAAATTGATTTTTTGACCTTTGACCTTGCATAAAATTTTTAGCTCCACTCGGATTGATGAGGACTTTTGACATTTCATGTATAAGGGTGTTCTTAAGGTCTGTACCAATTTTCAGCTTTATGGGAATTTTTACGAACTTTCGCTTTTTTTTGGTCTATTTTGACCGGGCTAATATGAGGCAGTGAGAAACAAAGGGATGTAAGTGGCAAACCAGTACACATGGTAGGTGAACCTACCTCTCCTCTGTCTTGGAGCAAGAGATCGTGCTGGTGTCCCTGGTAGTTGCTCAGGGTGGCGACAGATCAGGGAAAAGTCAGGGAACTTTATTAATCAGGGAAAAGTCAGGGAATTTCGAAAAAATTACAAAAAATCAGGAAAAATTAATTTTATGAAGGAAAACAATTTTTTTTTTTTGCTTTACAAAATTAAGTACTCCAATTCCCTACGCATTTTCCGCCAATTATCTGTTAAAAAAAAGTAAAATTAATGAGGAGCGATTATACACTGCCGCATATTTGTGCATCATTTTTCCTCAACGTCAAAGTATTGAATCTTACTTATTAACCACAAGATGAACTTCCTAAGATTGCTTCTGTGTCTGTTAGGTTGTTTATTTTACATAGCTTGAAATTTCGTTTTACGCTTTCAATGCCATGTAAAATAAACAACCTTAGAGGTAAAGAGGAAGCCTTCATTAATGCCTGAGCTCCTTTGCCTTTATTCCATTCTCTCGAAGTAATTAGCGTACTGTAATCACGATTTCAAGAAGAAATCTTTGGTTTTTGAATTAATACTATAAAAGCTTAAAAGTTATTACTTCTTCGTGTTTTAAATTTAATTGCTAAAATTGAACTTTCAATAAAAAAAACTTTGTTTTTTTGCCGTTATACTATTTGTTGTCACCGCAGATTATAAAGGTTTTCTTTTCTTCAGACTTAAGTGATTCTTTAATTTTACAATCGAGTTGTATTCTTCTTTTATATATTTTGAAATTAACTAATTGCTTTTTTTTTTCTTTTTTCTTTCCCCTGCATTTCAAATTTGTTTGTTACAAAAGCAATCTAAGATTTTTTTCCCGTTACATCCTGAAATCATTTGAAAAAGTAAATCTTAAGTAAATATCTTTATTTTTTTATTGTTAAAATGCTGTATTCATTCATTAAAACCTATGTTCTTGATTAGAGAAAAGCTCCCTATGAATGGATGTCAAATGGTTTCATCTGTTTTGCATAAATATGTCAATTAGTTATATAAGAATAACTACATTATTACTATTCTTTCACTATTACTTGTTATTTTTGCAATAATTATTATACTGTTTGAAAACTTAGTTCAAAATAATTTCAATTACTTTTTAGTTCTATCATAAATACGCCTATGTTTTTAAGAGTAATTTTAATAGTTTCTTAAAATTCTTATGCTAAGTGGTTTCTGGAAGTAAAGTTTTTTTTTTTTTTAATTTTCTCTAATCTTTCCATATAGAAAAACTTAATATACTGTTTTGTAGGGGGGGTTTTCCTTAAAAAATTGACTTGATATGTTTTTTGAACATTTTATTAAAAAGTAGCATCTTTTTAAAATATATCTTTAGTTCAACAACTTTACACAACTTAAAACGTTTAAAATATTGCATTTTATATAAACATACAATGGATTTAAAGTAGAGCAAAGCAAGAAAACCATTATTATTGGTAACGTAAATCAGGGAAATTTAGTGAACTTAATCAGGGAAAAGTCGGGGAACTTTTTTTCACAATTCCTGTTGCTGCTTTACAGCATGCTTTAGAAAAAAAGTTCAATGAAAGTCTACCTAGGATGTTATATTTAAACGTGTTTTACTCAAAACTTCAACATGTCCACTTAGATCCCTTTGCTTCTCACTGCCTCATATGTTTAGAGACGTGTATTGAACCTCAAAACACATGAAAACTTAAGTATTTTCAATGTGGTTCATATAGCAACGTTTAATAGGTTTAAGGATATTTATTCATCAATTTTTGTAATTCACTTTGATGAAACAACATCAAGGCAAGTAAAGAAGCAATTGGATATACATTGATCCTACTGATATGTGGTATATTTCTACTTTGTAATGAGTCACGGTGTTAAAGAATAAAAGATTAAATGCATTGTACTGTAGTTTCCAAGATTGAATTTGAACTATTTTATCATTAACTATGAAAATAAAGCTTATAAATTACATTTAGGTTAAAAAACTTGATATTTGTTGTCCTAAAAATAGCTTAAAATTTTATCAAAGTTGTGTCCTAAAATTTTTAAAATCACCACTCCGACCCCTGCTGATACAAATTTAGATGGCCAGATTCACGATTTATGCGCCAAAAATGCGATTTTATTATCCAAAAACATTCACTACCAAAAGAAATTAGCAGTTGCCTCATTTTTTGTAATTGAAAGCTAAAAAGGAGTATATAAGTAAAAGGGAGGGTTAAAGAGTTTTTTATATTCACCGAAAATTGCGTGCCGTGCATAAAGTTTCAATTACAAAATTTTGTTATGGCTAATGTTGGGCGTCTCGATAAAATGAAGCTACTAACGGAAAATTAGCTTGTTAGTAATGAATAACAAAAAAGAGCAAGGGATCCCGGTCTAACAAGCATTTTTTTCCAAAATGCAAATTTTTTTTTTGAAAGTTTTTGGCTCAAATCACGCAGAGTTTTTAGTCAAATGTTACTTAATTTTCAGAATATTTGACATCATATTAGAGAAATATAGGAAGAAAATGTGAGGTTAAAATATTGAAAATTTAATGCAATATGAACATTAAAAGCAATTAATCACGTTCGAGCTTGCGCAGTGAACGTTTAATTCACTGCGCATGCGCGAAACATCGCAATTTATAACTTTCGTAATTCAAAGCTTAAACGTATCCTACAACTCATAAAAAAATCACCTTAATATCTTTAAAATTCTAAAAGTTATCGGCGATCTAATAAGCCGAATTTCTATAATTCTTGGATAGGCAATGAATGGTAAGGGGTCTTTTGCAAACTGGCAACACTTTCCTGTTAACGTTGCAGAATGATTCTTGATCAGAATAGATTATTTGCGAATGATCCCTCACGATTCATCGTCTGGGCAAGAAATATTAAAAGTCAGCTCATTAGATCACTGATAACTTTATTCATTTTAAATATATCACGGTGGAATTTTTTCATGAGCTGTAGAATGTATCTGGGTTTCCGATTATGAGAGTTATGTGAAAGTGTGTGAGGGAGAGGAAATTAAGCGGACGGGCATAAAATTACGCATTGGGGGATAGAGGCTCGTTGGGGGGGGGCAGAATTAAAATTGGCATTGAGCCACATTTCTGGTAGTGTCAGTCCTGATTACTTTCAAAGTTTTAAAGTATCAAAAGAGAGAATTTTTTTTTAAGTAGTACAGAGAGTATGTTTGCATGTATTGAAAATTTGTGTGTGTACACAATCAGTGTAGTCTGTGTATTAACTACTTGCACTGTCAATAAAGTATGAACGACTCATTCATGTCCAAATATTTCTAAGTTATCAAATTAAAATGATTTTTTTTAATACTTACAATATGTTTTTTCAGTATAATATATTAAGTAGAGCACTATATATGCAATTTAAGAAGGTGTAATGAAGTTTTAACACTTTTTGTTTCTGTTTTAGTGTATGAATTAACTAGCAGAATTACTCAATTTCAAAGACCTGTATCTTTTGTACAAACCAATTACACAAAACAATATATATATCATGCATAGTACTTGAATGCAGAGCTAGATAATGTAGATGCATGCCGTGTTCGGATACTTCCACTGACGTGCGGATACATTTGCCGCGAAGTTGCACGTTGTCCGATAATTGTAAGAGTTCTTAAATAAAGGATCAAGATTAGATCAATTGAAGATAAATTTGAAACAAATAAGAAGTAAAGATAATATCTTTACTTCTAATTTGTTTTAAATTGATATTGTATTACCTATTTATTCAGATTGTAAAAATTATTTTAAGATAGTATGTAGACCGGCGCGTTCGGTGAAAGTATTCGCTGGGGGCACGCGCATCTCGCAATAATCATTCAAATTCTTACTGCTTACTTCTAATTTGTTTTAAACTGATATTATTTACTTAATTTGTAAAAATTATAAATAGGTAGTATATACCCAAGTACGTAAGGTGGATACATTCGCTGCTTGTGCAGATACATTAGATGTGAGGGTGTGCGCATCTTGCGATAATCGTTCAAGTTCTTACTTTTCACTTTTAATTTGTTTTAAGCTGATATTTTTTAATTAATTTGTAAAAATTAATAATGTATAGCATACGCAAGCTCGTAAGGCGAATATATTTGCTGCTTTGCGGATACATTTGTTGCAAGGACGCGCATCTCGCGACAAGTAAAACGTAGTAATCATAGCTATATAATATAGACGTAAGCAGATACATTTGCTGCTGTAAAAAAATATTTGCTTCTTTGCGAATATATTCATTGTGGACATGCACATCTTGCCATAACCGCGAGTAATGTTCTAGTTTTCCACCTATCCTTTTTTTTCCTTCTGTTAAAAAATTACTAAAATGTCAATCCTCCCTATTCTCCTGTGCATCAAGTAATGACAACTGAGCAATTCTTTTCATGTGGCTTCGTATTTCCTTTTTTCCTCTTTTTTTTGTTTTTTTTTTTTGTGTTATATCAAATCATAAAAGCACCTCTGTGGCATTAAAGTTTATCATATGGGGCCAGCAAGTTCGCACTTGCCGTATTTTTGGAAGTTTGCACCGCACCCGGCGTAAGCACCGTGCTTTCAGTTTAACAAACAATGTGTAAGAAAATTTGTTTCTGTTAGTTTTTTTTTTTTCTTTTTCTTTTTTGAAGATATCTGGAATGTAATTTAAACAGATTAAATATTTCAAAAAAAAAAATTCTAACTACTTACTGATAGTTAATTACCCTAAATCCAACAACCACAGACTTTGCCGAATTTCAGATAGCTGTCTGAAATTTTTACATTGTGCATGAAAAAAACTTTGAGCGATCACCTTTATGGATGTTTAAAAAAGTTATAAACTTACTTTGAAGTAATTATAGAATAAACTTGCTTACATTTCAGCGCCTTAGTCGAAAAAACGTGCTTAAAGCAGGAAATTCGGACTTTACTGTGAAATAAGAATTCCACAAATTTTCTCGATCTTTACTCGAAAATTTGGACATTTTTCGGATTTTAGCTCAATCCTTTTAACTAAAAACTAAAGAGATACAACACATTCTGGCATAATTTTACATTATCTTCCTGTTAATTTAAAAAGAGTTAAATTGCAGTAGAAGCTGAACTGTGCAAAAACGGCGGGATACGCCGATTATGAATTCATCAGTTTTTTGCGTAGTTGTTCGCTTGGGGGGAAAAAACGTGTTTAATAATGCTACTAGAAATTTGAAAGTTAAATTTTGTTATTTTTTTATTCAAAACCCATTTTGAACACATTTCCGATCATTTCGAAGAAAGTTCAAAATATTTAATTCTCTCTCCTTCTTTTCAAAATAGTTTATTTTCTGTAAAATGTTGTAAACTAAAAAAAAAAACCATGTCATATTCGCCTCAACTGCTGTTATCTGCCGCATCGGCAATTTATAAACTTTTTTCTTGTAAGTGCCGCCGGTGTTTACGTCCGAAAATACAGTATAGTTTTGGAATCCCCCTGTGCATTGGGCAATTAAGGGACCACAGGCAGATGGGGCACTTGCTCCTAGTGGTATCTCCCACCTTCATAAATAACTACTAGATTTATTGCACTTGTTTTTGTCCCCTCCCTCAACAGAGAATTTCCAAGAAACAGCGAATTACTAGTTTTTCCTCTATCCTCAGAAATGTGGGTATCCTATTGATTTCTTGACTTGACAGCTTAAGAAAAGAAAGGTCCCACCAATGTATGATCTACAGTGGTGATATAATTCCCAAAAATATGAGCTTATGAATGCAAAGATATCTACTAAAAGAAGCTTAGTTTTAAAATTTACTTAGGTCTTTGGCTACCATAATTGGCATGAAAATTAGTTCCTTGTAACCTCAAAGCATATATATATATATACCTGCAAATATTTATTTCTTATGATTAAAAATGTTTTATCTTCTTTTTGGAAAGCCGGACAATCCGCTCTCATCCTAGTTTTTTTTTTTTTTTACATGATAGATTATGATTAGCTTGCAGATACTTTTGAGTTGCATGCGCAGATACTTTATATCTGACTCTGCTTGAATGGAATATTCAACTGCAGGGGTCGTAGTGGTCCTATATATCCTATATTTCCTATATTTTCAAAAAAAGTATGAAAATCGTCCGATATTTCCTATATTTTTGGAAAATGTCCTATATTTCCTATATTCCTGCTTTTTTTATTCAATTTATTTCTTTAAAACAACAGTAAATAAACTATCTGACTTTGGATTTTTCGTCAAAAGTACGTGTGCAAACAAATTTCAAATTAAGAAGCGCAACTCATTAAATCCTGCAACAGGCATCTTCTCTCATTGGCTACAGCAATATGACGTCACTGTTGTGGGTGGAGTTTCGAGAACGAATTCTGAAGTTGGTTTTAGAATTTTGCGTTTGGCAACAGCAGTTTGTTTTGTTTTCCAGCGTGGTTTTTTTTTTTTTTTCCGGTTTTTGTTTTCGCCGGTATATTTTTGTGTTCAGTGCATTTTCTGATCGGAATGTTCTAATAGTCTTTTGCAATCTTTTCTTTTTGTGGAATTTTATAGAACAAAATATCTGTATATTTGTGCTACAAAGCATTGGTTATTTCCTGGTAGTTCTCAACACAAAGACGGTTTTTATTTATTTATATAAGCTATGTTTGTAACACTTCTATCCCTGCAAAAATTGTGAGTTGCTGTGTTAATTATCAATAAATTCACTTTTTTTTTTTTTTTTTGTCTACAAAGTACACTTTTTTCAAAAATTCTTTCAACTACAGGAAAGTCATTTCAGGTGTAAGTTATAATTTTGTTTGAAGGGTTTTTTTTAAACAAAATCATTGATAAAAATAAATAAATAATATGTATGTATTATTTCTTTTTTCATAGCGAAACTATTCATATAATGTGTCCTATATTTGTCCTATATTTTTTGTGGAAAATGTCCTATATGTGACAAGTCGATCACTTCTACCCCTGCAACTGGCTAAGAAATTTTATTTTCAAGTCCATCCCCTTTTGGTTTACAGGGGTCTAAAAATGTCATTTTTGTCAATTTTCTGATCTTTGAGTTGATGTAATTTATAAAGCAGGGTTGGCTTTCTACCGGCAGAAACTAGTTTTTGCCGTGCCAGTGGCAGAAACTGGTTATAACCGGTAAAAACCAGCAGAAACCGGCAAAAAGACTTTAAGACCTTTAACTTTACTTTACTTAACTTTTGAAGTAATTACTAAATGATATTCATTTAAATAAACTGAGATATCAAACATCATTTCATCATTGTAAAAAATAAAATACTATGCTAGTGCCCTTGATTTAGTTCAAAAAGGGAACTTTTCAATTGCAGATTGCTTGTAATAAAGGACAAAATTAGATGGATTCTTGGGAAAGAGGAGTGACATACAGAGCTAAAAACAGGAAATTACTGATTGTAATTTGCTCGCTTTATATGCTTCATCTAAATTGCTTGTGATTGAAATTATCGCATGCTTCAAGAAGAAAGTGTCAGAATTTTACTTGCCAATATTAACCTAGATTTTGTATGTACCTAATGTCACAGCTTTACAAAATAAATTGGCCCCATTTCTCCAAACTTATTTTTCCAGTCAAATTTTTATCGTCTCCCAGTTACTAGATGGTGAACCAGTTTGAAAAAATATACAACAGATGAAAGTTTCATGAATATTGCTTGTTCTTTGATGCATTGCCTGCTAGTTCTTCTGTTGCAAGAATAGCCCTAAGTTCCTCATTTGTGCACATTAAATTGAAAAAACTGTTTGGATTTTCGAAACCACCTTTTCCAAGAGGCAACTGCAGGGTCCAAATAATGTAACATTTGTTGCAAAGTAACAATTGATTGTGCTTTAGTTAACAAATTAATTGTTTTTCCCATGTATGTTCTACTGTGTGTCAATAATTAATTTTTTGCCATGCCGGTTTTAACCGGTTTCTACCAGTGGTTTTAACCGCCTTGGCAGAAACTTGCCAATCCTGTTATAAAGGGTAAACAAACACATAGTTACAATTCGATTTTCTCATTAGTGTGATTCCAGTGATTAGTTTTTGCCATATTTTACTTTGTGTTTTTATCTCTTAAGTGAGTTATGACCCTTTGAAATGAGTAATAATTTTACATTTGAGGTAGTGAGAAGCAAAGGGATGCAAGTGGCAAAATTAAAAATTTGGAGATAACCAGTACAAACATTTTAGGTGAACCCATCCTCTGTCTTGGAGCAAAAGATAGTACTAGTAGCCCTGGTAGGTGCTGCTGTTTAGCAAGATTTGGGAAAAAAAATCCAGCGAAAAGCAACCTAGGATGTAATCTTTTTATGCATTTTATTCAAAACTTGAAAATGTCCACTTGCATCCCTTTGCTTCTCACTTCCTCATTTGACCTTGAACTTTGACCTGCTGCCATTATTTTAATTTAGTTACAGCTACACAAGTCATGTAAAATATATTGCCATGATTGTAATTTAATTAGATTTGGGCCAAAATGCAAAGGTCTAAAAGTCCCATTTTTAACTACGAAAATGACTGTTGATGATCTCTAAAATATCAAAGTTCAAGGTTAGGGAAAAAATAAAAGTGGTTTTAAACCTCATTTATATGCAGCTTTTTGGAATATGAGTTTCAAAAAATTAAAAACAGTCCAGTGCACCCATCGGTCAAACCTGTATGGATTGACTCTGAAGCGAGTGACCTGGAATATTCTGAAAAACAACCTCAAAAAGTCAGGGACTTTTTTTTAACCACAAGTGTATAAACCCTGTAAAAGGAGTTTTTGCACCCTTTTTTAAAAAAAGAAAATATTGCTATGAAACTGGGTTTTAAAAACTATTAACATACTTTTTTGCTATAAATGTGTTGTATTTGCTTCAAACTGTGTAGTGACAGTGTGCAAAATTTAAAATTTTGTTACAAAAGTGAATTTACCTGATACAAAACTGATCATGCTGATACAAAGCTGATACAGAAATGAATTTTTGATTTTCCATACCTGTATTTCATCAAATTTTCAACACCTTTATTTCAAATTTTAGTACTAATTTCCCTGTATGCTGTCAAATTTTCTGAAAGTTTGATAAGGGTGACGCAATGTGTGTTGTAAGCCAAAAACCTTTAAATAAAATTACAGAAATATAAAAAGTAATTGTACCTATAGTAAGTAAACTAATTGCTGAAATTTATAGCTTATTCTCAGTTGATCCCTAGTTGATGAAGGATTATTAAGAAACATTTTTCGTTTCATCAATTTGTTGCTGATCCCTTAAATGCGTCGGTGATTTAATTTTTTTTTTTTTTAATATCCGACAAAGCATGTCTTATGTGACAAAAGATACAACAAAATTAGGCTCTTATTTCTTGAGAAATTCTTCAATATGTTTATTTTTGCAAGTTGTGCTTTGTTTTTCTTTTGTTCTGCTTGCACTGTGTATATGCATACATAATTCAACAATTGTTAACTACAGTTTATTATTTGCAGCAAAGACAACTCTATGAGCAACAAGAGTTAAGGCGACATCAAAAAGAACAGGCTGAAAAAGAAAGGCTAAGGATGGAGCGAGAGAAGCAAAGGTTTTTAAAACTTTTATGTCTACTATTTATGACCCTTTCTCTTCATCGAAGTATGTCAAAATAATAATAGACGACTTATTTGTTATAAGTCATATAAGTTGCCTATGATTTGTCCTTTCAAATAATTTAAGCATTTGCAATTTTTTGGAAATAGGTCTTGTCCCTATTTGTATTATTCAGAAGTAAAGCAAGTCTCTCTCTCTCTCTCCCCCCCCCCCCCAGTTGTATGCCACATTTGGTCTTTGAAGATAGTCACTTTTTTAAAAACTTTTAATTTTGACACAGATAAATCAGGAGTGAAAAAAAAAAAAAAAAACATTGCATTTCAATTATAAACTTTCAAGTGGTTTATTTGGTACTTATTTCTCAATATTCTTTGATCAATTCAGTTCTAGGGTGGTTTAAAGTTTTGTTGTAAAGTAAATTTGGCACAATTTCTTTTTATAAGACCTTACCTAGAAAATATAAATGTAAATTGTTTAAAGGTGGAATTCATTTTTAAAAATCAAAATGTCATATTTCACAAATGATTGTAAATAACATTCATATGTAAATACCAATTAAAGTAAGCAAATTTTTACAGAAAATGTATATTTATTTATGAGGCAGTGCGAAGCAAAGGGATGTAAGTGCCAACATTAAAAATTTGTAGATAACCAGTACCTGGAGATGAACCTCTCTCCTTTTTTAATGCAAGAGATAGTACTAGTAGACATGTTACATGCTGCTATACAGCACGACTTACAAAAACTTTTCAACAAAAGCCTACCTAGGACTCTAGGACTCCCTAAACTCAAGGGAAAACACAGCTCCCCTCTCATACCAACAGTCCCCTATTGACAAAATTTCCAAGAAAAGGGATGAAAAACGTTAAGCAATTGTACCTGGTACTGGTTTTACTACAAAAATTGCCAAAGGAAAACAAGAATTAAAACTTGCTTCTGTGCAAAAATTTTGACATATCAAGGATTTCGAAAAATAAATTTCGAGATAACTATGGAAAATACATAGGGGTTTTTATAGAAAATGCTGAGGAAAATGTTTTTTTTTTTTTGAGACATCAAGGGTTTTGTGATAAGGAGGTTCAAGCTATCAAGGTTTGATGTACCGTCAAAGAAATTGTAAAAGTCTACCTGTGGCGGGCCGAGGTGGCGTCCAGGAGACTCCATTGCACCTACAGCCTTGAAATTTGGTACAGAATTACTTGGAGCATCGGGAATTTGCACCTGGAGTTTTATTTTTGAAATTTCGATATATTATTATTATTTGTAACTATTTTTTTTAAAGCTAAAATTTCTCATAAATTGCCTATTGAGGAGATGAAAAATTTCCCACACTCCCTCAACATCATATGAGGCAGTGAGAAGCAAAGGGATGTAAGTGGCAAAATTAAAAATTTGGAGATAACCTGTACAAATGGTAGGTGAACCTCTCTTCTGTTTTGGGACAAAAGATAGTACTAGTTGCTGCTATGCAGCATGATTTAGAAAAAAAAATCAATGAAAGTCTACCAAAATTGTTATCTTTAAACGCGTTTTAAAGAAAATAAACAACAACAGAGCATGGGTGCAAGACCTTCCGTCTTGGACAAAATTTCGGAGACGGAGGTCGAGACGGAAAGAAATTCGATGACTGTTTGCTATAAAACATAACTGGACCTTTCCATAACCACGAATTTACATCAACATTCTCCCGATTTTCCGCCATGGACTTGTTTTGTTTACAACGTGCTTTTGGAGGGATTGCTTTTAGACTCGCGCCGTTTGACTTTTAATTTAGGTAGCTCTGTTATTTTCAACTCACTGCATTGCAGACCACGGAGTTGCTCGCTAATATCTCGAATTGATCGCCTTTTGTCTCTATTTTTCTCTTGCTATTTTCAATCATCCTTTCGTTTTTTTCTCATTTGCGTTTTTTTTTGGAAACTTTACACGCATAAATGAAAATTATGTGCGCTCTTAAATTGTCTTAGAGTTGAATCTGAATCACCGGTTGAGAGTGATTGCTGACAGAATGAAATGTTTACGCCACATCAAAGGGCCTCCACATGACATGTAAAACGGGAACTGTCAGGGATTTTGAAGATTTCAATGAGAATGGGAATCCTGGAGAGAATCGGAGGTAAATTTCAAGCTGGTTTGAAACACCGATGGGCAACTGTTCTTGAATTTTTGACATGTTTCTGGTAAAATATTCTAAGACTTTAGGAATCACTAAATTCCAATGACTTTACATCTAACACTCGCTAGAATGGAAATATGGGGGGGGGGGCTGAGAGAGAGAGAGAGAGAGAAAGGTAACAAAAAAAATAACGGCAGCACGAGTTTGCGAAAAAACGCTACTCTTGCAAAGAGGGTAAGTCTGCAAATTCCCACGGTACTGAAGTCTTAAAATGTTTATATTTTGGAGAATCTAGGGGGGGGGGCACTCAAGGGCCCCAGAATAAAAGATCGAAAAACTTAATTGTAAGCAATTTTTGGATCTAGGAGTGACTTGGGATTTCTCCTCTGCAAACTCTAAATAAAAGGTCAAAAATGTTTAGGCTGTCTTTAATGATGTAAAAAAGGGGAGGGTTAGTTAAAAAAAAAATCGGAAACTGGAGTCTTAAAAACACCACTATAGGCAATCTTCGGTGAATTTATGAGAGATCGTTTCGGTGTTCCAACCTGAAAATGTTTTGCAGCTGATGTATTAATAACTATTTAACGCTATACTTAAATGACTTAAGACAAAGGGTATTCGGGACCCTCTTCCGAAAAATGTTTGTAATTGAAGTTTTTAAACTTTTAGGCTGTCTTTGGCAATGTCAAGAGGGGGGGGGGCTCTCTTTAGGCGAAATTCCGAAACTGGAGTCTTAAAAGCACAACTTTAGATTACCTTTAATGAACATAGAGGCAGAGGGTGGGGTTAGGGGTCCCTCTCCCCCTTCAAAGCTGAAGTATTCAGAATTCTGCTTTAGGTAATCTTTGAGGGACTTAAAAAGAGGGAATTCAAAGGCTTTCTCTCAATAAATTTTAGAAATTAAATTCTTTAAACTTCAGTGATGAAAAGGGAAAACCGCAAATTTAGTGAACTTAGGGGAAAGAGTTAGGGGGAGGGGGGTCTCCCCCCCCCCCCCCCCCGAAAATTTCTCCATGCTGAAGTATTGAAATACTATTTTGGAGATTTTTGAGTGAGTTAAAAGTTTGGGATAAAAACTTGGGAATCTTTCTCGAAACATTTTCGAAATTAAAGTCTTGAAACTTTGGTTGTCTTTGGCGATGTGGGAAAGGGAGTTGCTCTTTCAATATAAAAATAAATCTTAAACAAATTTACACTGCCTGTAGTGTGTCTGCTTCACGCATAGAGAGGGGGGTATTCCGCCGCCCAGCCTGAAAATTTTCATTTCTGAAGTTTTAAGAACTCTGTTTTGGGCTATCATTGGATGACTTATGTGGGAAGGGAGTCGGAAGCTTCTGTCAAAAAGTTTCCGAAATTAAAGTATTAAAACTTTTAGACGGTCATAAGTCATGTACATAGGCAAAGGGGTTACTGTTCCTTGGAAAAAAATTTAGAAACTGAAGCCTTAAAAACTCAAACTAAGGTTGCGTTCGGGAATTCTCTTCTGAAAATTTTTTGATCCTGAAATATTTCAAACGCTTCTTTAGGCTGTATTGAGTGCCTTTTGAGGGATATGATTCGAGGGCCCTTCCCTGGGGAGAAGAATCGGTTCCCTATTTTTTTTTTAATTAATGAATATTGGATAATGTTCCTCGTTTAAAAAATATATTAAATTCCCTGTAGCTGTCTTTTATTGCTAATTTTACCACCTACAATATTATAAAAGAATTCTTTTACAAATAAAGACTGGGGGGGGGATGGTTCCAGTTACCATAATCGCCCATACCCTTCCCCCACATTTCCTTTATCCCGTTCACACCCAGCGTCACGTGGACGCTGCGCAACAATTCCTCTCTTATCAGCCCAGCGGCACGTATCCGCTACGCGCTCTGATCGACGCTGACATCCCAGCGTCACATATACGCTTTCTGGAAATGGAACGATTGAATTGAATATTTAAACGATAATAGATGGCGCTAAATGGGTATAACTTTGATCATATTCGAGTCACATGGTATTTGACCTTCATGTACACGCTTTAGTTTCTTATTTGGACCTCTCAATGGGATAGATTTTTTTTTTATGTAAACAACAGTGAATCACTGCTCTGCGCATACAATTTATGAGGTCTCAATTGCTCTTGTTTATATCTTTGCTTCTCTTTTTTTGTTGCGAGTAATTGAAAAAGTTATACATCTAGCTGAATAAATTATGGGGCAGGGGGAGGAAGGTTAAAATATTTTTGCGTATGTGTTCCAGACTTTTGGGATTCCCCGTTCGATGAGAGTACAGGAATGATTTCAAGCGGCACTGAAGTTTATGATTATTTTTGAATCCTTTCTGATATTGTTCTTCTTTATTTATTCTTTTTTATTTGGAGACTGGAACATTGCAATAAAAATGGTTAGCGAAGTGAGTGAAAGGGAATGTTTTCGAGAGAATTATGAAGCAATTTTGAGACTTGTTGCGTGGGAATTTAACTAGTTTAAATTCGTTGACCTAAGTTGTTTTAATTAAAATTACATAAGGAACATATTTTTTTTGCTACATTTCTTTTTCTTTGATTGCACACTCACGATGTCTAACTCTAACTTTGTTTTTGTGCACATATTATTTATCTTTGTGCACATAGTTAAAGTTTTAGTAATCTGCTTGTTTCACTCCCTTCTAATAATGTAATAGTCTTTATATTAATAATTAGTAATCAGTAGTACATTGTTTAAGCAAATTTAAAATTTCAAGTCATTATTTTGAAATGCTGATTTTATATGAATATTTTTGTTCAGTTAGGCTTAACTGCTGTAAATGCTCGGGCCGATGGCGGCGTTCCATTTCGGAACGTTCGGTCCCGTAGCAGCGCTTCGTTTTCCATGCGCTGGTCCTCAAGAGGTTATTTCTGGTTTGTTCGAGCTATCTTGGGTAGACTTTCTGATCAGAACCGATTTATTTTGGGAAAAGTGAAAATCTTGTGTCCCAAGCGATTTTATTGCTGCAATAAAAATGTTTACGATCGGCAAAAAACTAATGACGGGGAGCCCCGAACGCTTTTACCCCTAACATCATCCAACATCATCTGAAATTGCGCTTTTGGAACTTCCATTTCGAAATATTGCCGAAGGAAAGTTTTTGAACTCCATCCCTTCAAATGCATTCAAAAAGCGTATAAATGTTATGAAAGATGGAGTACAATTTCGTTTTTAAAGCTTCAATTTCAAAATCTTCAAAGCTTCAATTTCGGGGAGAGCCAGCGGGCCCCCCCCCCCTTCCTCATATATCTTTGAATGCCCAATATTGTGCTTTTGGATACATCAGTTGGAAAAATTTGATGTAAGAGAGTCCTTGAACCCCTTCTTTCCCTGAACTTTACCAAAATGGCCTACCATTGCGTTTTTTTGGACTTTAAATTAAAAAATTTCTAAAGGAGAGCCCTTATACCCCCCCCCCCTTATTGGCTGTTTTTAGATTTTTGGAAGTACGATGTCAAAATGCTTAAATATTACAATTTAAACAAGGTCCATGTTGTTAAAAAAGACAAAAGCTTAAAATTCAGATTAAACACAGATTCCAAAACTGCCATTGTTAAAATCTCCAACATTTTTTTTTTCCAATGGCACATTTAAAGACAGTTGAATATCAAAAGGATAACAACAAAACTATAAATGAAAACGAGCAATCCAATAGCGTTCCCAGATGGATGTCCGAGGGAGAGCAGGACATCTGGATCAAATGAGGCATGTCCATTACTTCGTGGAGATCACACAAAGTGCAGAAAGGGTCAGGAACCACGTTGATACGACAGAGATGTTTTCGTAGGCAATCATGGCCAGATAATAAACGAAACATGGTGACAGATTTCATCCTAGGCCAATTAGGGACATTCAGAATCAGCTCAAACATTTCTCCAACATTTACACTCATAAATTTTTCCTAAAGCACGCATGTGGGGGAGAGGAGGGAGGGGGGGCTCAAAATGTTCTCCGTCTTGAACACATCACCAAACTTGCACCCATTACACAGAGTAATTGGAGGATGCAGTTTCTATTCAGATTTTGGTTTGAGCTGACTGAAAATATCAGATATTTTAGATATTTTAAAACCTAGACATTCTATCATAGGCGGATTTAGGACTGAGTTCCTGGAGAGGCAGGATTTTTTTTTTCTTTTTTTTTCTAGCAACATTTTAAATTGCCCCCCACCTCCCCCCCCCCCCCATGTTTTTGTCTGTTTTCCTGTGATGCATAAGGCCATGCTTTCCTTTTTTTTTTTTTTTTTTTGTGTGTGTGTGTGTGTGTCGTTTTCATTAATATGTGTTTTCATACTGTCCTTTTTGAATTGACCTTATGAGAGGTGACTGGTATCAAGAGTGACGCATGGCTCCTTTTTAAGTGGGATATAGAATATCTCCAATTTTAGAGAGTCCAGGGGTTTCTCCCCTGGAGGAAATTTTGTAAAATGGATAGAAATTTTTGCATTTTGAAGCCTTATAAGAGTTAATTGGATAGACAAAAATCTCGGGGGAAAAATGGACAAATTTTTTTTTTTTTTAAGTTTCATGATTTAAATGTGCTTTGTGATGTAAGTTAATACTTTTAAAAAAATTAGAAAATATGTAACATGAGAGTAACATACTACAGTAGGCACCGCTTAATGTGATTACTTTGGAACAAATACAATTTGATAACAATAACCGACTGATAACACTAACTGAAAAGAATCCAGGGGACACAAAATAATGATTTTTTTTTCAATTAAGGTGCATTTATTTTGGCAATCTAAAATTAAAATTGCAATGACTCGAACAGTTTTAAATTATAAATTATTAAATCAACAGAATGGAAATATCTGAATTATAAAAAGTTGAAGCTAAATTATGCAATTTTTAATCACATAGTAATAGGTGAAGTAAAATATGACCGTTTTCCCTGACATTTGTAAACTAGTTTGAAAGCACATTCAGCTTTTCTATCTTTTCCAGCATGGTTTTGCTTGTTGTTTAAATTTTAATTTAGCTTTGCTTTGTTTTCATTCTCGACACAATTCTTCAATAATTTACAAAGTAATAGCAACAATGGAGGTCCTACATCAATGCTTGCAACATGTCCAGCGACTGAATTTTTTTAGGTGCGAAAGAAAGTTTTCTTAGGGGGTGTCTGTGGTCGCTGGGGGCGAACTTTCTGTAGCTTCATTCCTAGAAAAATTTTGAACTGCTATTGAAAACCAGAAAATGCTACACAGAAAGTTAGTCTCGTCAGGTTTTGCCTATGTATTTCTGCTAATTGAGGTATAAAAACGGAGAAAAAATTGAAAGTTTATGAAAAAGTGATAACAATAATTGAAGACACTGATTACAATATCCGAATTTTTTAACGTGTATTAACATACAAGTGTTCCGGGACTTCGTGATTCTGATAACATTAAGCGAATGATAACATTAAGCGGGATCACATTAAGCGGCGCCTGCTGTACTTATTAGAACAATTCATAATTTATACACTTGATAAGAAATAAAATAGAAGCATACTTTGCTTAGGAGTTGTCTAATTATTTTCAAGGTTTGAATGGTTAGATTAGGAGTTTTGGCATAAGAGCCCTAGTAGGTTATACTGCGTCAATTCTTTTCAAGGATTTTAGAACATTTAATAATTAAGGACCCTCATTTGCCCTTTCCAATCTCTGAAATTGAGTACTAGATTATACAGTTGTACAGTATTATTCAAACTTTGTTTAAAAAGAAAAAAAACAGCTATTTTAAGTTTAAAAGAAAAAATAAATTATAGAATTCTCTCACTACAACAACCTTCTTTTTAATTATAAGCAGCGCAGAAAACGAAAAGAAATAGAGGTAGTGTATCATTTTTTCTGGGCTAAACAGATTAACAATATGCAGTAGAAGCAAGATAAAAGCAATCAATACAAAAGAATTTTCAAACTACTGCATTTGGGATTAAATAAGTAGCAAGATATGAAATATGTGAGACACAAAAATTTATTTCAAGTAATATATTACAAATGAAAGAACCATGATTTTTACACTTTTGATGCAGGATGTAGCAAGGAGCTGAATTTGACATATTTGAGCATTCCCCCCCCCCCCCACCCCCTGCCATTTGTTAGAAATTTTAAAATTTAAGGTTTGTAGCCACATATTTCCAAATATTCAAGGTTTTCAAGCACTTGAAAATGAAATTAGTTTTTTCAAGCACTTCCCATTTTTTAAGGAACAAATCATGTAATTTTTTTGCGAGTTACAGACCCACTTCAAAGCAGTAGCCCGAAGCTATAGCTTGTTTATCTTATAGGCAAATCTGGCCCTATATGTAATTCACTCTTACCTGCAGGTTTTTGTAATTTTTACCAAAATTTGTCAGTTTTTACGGTTAAAGGATTTTTACAATTTTACCAATATGAACGTGTGAATTCCAGAAGGTTCTTCAAAATCTTTCGTCTGTAACAACACAAAATATCTAGTCTTTTTGAAATCATGCAAATAGAAAATGAACATTCTGAAAAGAAAGAAAACAAATCGTAACGAGTAGATCATTCTGTTAGCGCAAATGGGGGAGGGGGGGTTCCCTTTGTTTTAGGTTCTAATTTAAAAATAATCGTCAGTTATTCTAAGTGTTGCAGCTGAATGTATAGCTCGTTTAGCCTATATTTTCATTTATATACTTGCCCAAGTGGCTTTCAATCCAAAATAAAGAGTATAGGCATATTTTCAGCACCCTAAGTGAAAGCTGTACTATTTGTATTTAAGGTCTCTTTATTTTCATTGAACTATTCAAAAAAGAAAAAAATAATGATTTTTTTTGTTTTAAGATTTTGGAAGATGTGTTGTTACTATTTTAGGTCCTCCCAAAACTGGGGGGCATCGTCCCCTATGCCCCCCCCTTCCCCTATAAATCCACCGATGCCCTTCTAAAGTAGTCAAAAAAGAAAAAAAAATAATGATTTTTTAAAAAAGTTTAGATAGATGTGTTGTTACTATATGAAGTCCTCCCAAAACTGGAGGGGTAATGCCCCCTCTGCCCCCTTAAATCCACCCATGCATACTATAAGATAGCCATTTGTTTATAAAACTTTTTGAATGCGATAATAGCAAATTTTCAATCATATTAGATATGTTTTTCTGATTTAGAAAAGTATTATCAAATTTTTGTAATGTCACTTTTACTCATTATACTATATCTTATAATGACTCCTAAGAAAAGGATTTTCCTCGAAATTTAAAACTCATCAGTTACCTGGATTTAAATTACAAAAGTTCTTAATAAATCTAGGGAAAGGGAAGAAGAAGAAGCGTTGGAACGTGCTCGCAAGACGCAGCAACAGCAGCAGGCAGCACAACAGCAGCAAAAAGAAGTTGTGGTTTGTAAACAAGAATTGCAACAGCCAGTAACACCTGTTGCTCCCAAAGTTGAGCCTCCATCCCCGGTGCCATCCCCTGCTATAAGTGAAAGGGAGGAACTTAGGAGGCTTGAACAAGAAAAAAGGAGAAGAGAAGCAGTGAGTGCATTATTTATTTTCTATTGAAGTTTTGCAAATTATACACATGCAACAGTACTTGTAAATAATTTTTAAAGCAATGATTGTAGCTGTCCTATTATTCCTATAGTTTCTTTTCTATTTTTAATCAAAAAAAAAGTTTGCTTTTCTGTGTGTACACACACACACATGGGGCTTGATTTCTGACAAAAAAAGAGGAAGAGCTCAATTGTCTTCAGAACAAATCCTTATGACCATATAGTTTGAGTCCTGTCCAATAAGTGGATATTCACATAACCCAAAGTTTGTAAAATCTGCCCCAATTGTTTCGAACTTGTTTTAAAATTTTGACACATTTTACTCCAAAAATGGCGATAATTGCCAGTTTTGTATCAGCCTGCACCAAAAATTAAAAATAATAATTGAAAGTTTTGTTTTTAAAAGCTCTTTAAAGAGTCACAAATAGGCTACCAAAGGTTTTTGCATTTTGCAGTGCTAGAACTTCCAGTACTAGAATAAATACAGAAAACAAAATGCTAAGGCATAAAGTAGTGTATGCAGAAAGTTTCTATTCTTACTAATATCTTTCAAGCTAAAAAGATTTTTGATGCAAGAAAATTTTAACAAATTTTTAAGCCTCTCTATTATTAAGCTCTATTTTCTTAATGTCTTCCTCGTATAACTAAAACCGCTGATTTAGAGGCATGCCAACATCACAAACATGCATCGCCCACCTATGATGTGCTTAAAGTTTTAATTTGTTGCATCCTAAAGATATTTTAATTATTTTAGAAGTTGCAAGTTATTTTAGTCCATGACACTTAAAGTAGCCTATTTCATGCTTTATTTTAATACACAGTCCAGTCACATTCATGTGACCACCACGTACTTTCCACGTCAGAGTTAAATATCCAATCACAGAAGGCAGGTCGCAGCACAGTGCAGTTGAGCATATATAAAGGGTGTGTGAGGGCTTCGGGAAACATTTCAATCGTTGGCGTAATGCAGAAACGAAGCGATTTATCCGAAGTCCAAAAGAGCATGATCATTGGCTTTCGGGCCAAGGGTGGAAGCATTTCCGAAACGGCTGAGTTTGTGAACTGTTCGCGTGCCGCCGTGGTAAAAGTGTACCGTGCATGGCAAAATGGAACTGTCCAAAATTAGAGACGTGGCAAATGTAGTGCACCACGGGCCATAGATGACAGAGGCGAGCGACGGTTGCGGAGATGCATTCGGGCAGATAGACGGGCTACCGTTGAGCAACTGACCACCAAAATGAACCAAGGGGCTACCAAAAGTGTCTCCCAAACTACTATTCAGCGAACATTGCTACGTCTGGGCCTCCAAAGCAGACGCCTGGTTCGTGCACCTATGCTGACTGCTGTTCATCGATGACGAAGGCTAGAATTTGCACGTCAGTACAGCAGCTGAACGTCCACTGAGTGGCGACAGGTAACGTTTTCAGATGAATCGCGTTTTATGCTCCATTGGACAGATGGACATTAGCGTATAAGGCGTGAAACCTTTGAAAGGAACCACCCTGCAACCATTGCCGGAACGGTCCAAGCTGGAGGCGGGAGCATTATGGTCTGGGGAATGTTTTCCTGGCACTCTCTGGGTTCACTGATCATTGTGGAAGGCACGATGGATCAATACAAGTACGCATCTGTCCTTGCGGACCATGTCCCCCCTACATGCGCATTGTTTTTCCTCAGGATGATGGCATCTTCCAGCAGGAGAATGCGAGGTGCCATACAGCTGCCAGTGTACGTGCGTGGTTCGAAGAGCACCAAGATGAGTTTACCGTCCTCCCCTGGCCAGCTAACTCACCTGACTCACCCAGCTAACCCAATTGAGCATCTGTGGGACCATCTCGATCGAGTTGTTCGCGCCATGGATCCTTAACCGCATAATCTAGCGCAGCTGGCCACGGCATTAGAGTCGGCATGGCTCAACATCCCAGAGAACACCTTCAGGGACCTAAGGAACTCTCTTCCTGCACGTCTTGCTGCAATCCGCTCTGCGAAAGGTGGTTATTCTGGCTTTTGATAGATGGTCACATTAATGTGACTGGACTGTGTAGTAGGTGTTGTATTATTCCTTAACTTGATTTAGCATTGCTTTAAGGCCTTCCAGTTTTTTGACCCAATTTTTCTTCATTTCTGCTACATAAACAGGGATAAGATTTTTCCGGCTTTTGCCGGATTATTTTTAAATTTTTGGTTCCCAAATTCTTATTCTTTCTATTTCCCCCCTCGAATCTTCATCCTCCACGATATCTGCCGAAAACGTATATTTTAGAATCATATCAACGACATCCAACACTTGCTGCGTCGAAAGTTACGTGCCTCTTCACAGAGCTTCTTTGACTTTCCTAGTGCAGCTGTGGCACATTTTTATCTTTGTGCAGGACATGACTGTTTGCCTGGTTATTTACATTGGCTCAAAGTTCGGGGCTCCCCCCCCCCCCTTTCCCCAACCCTTAAGTTGGTTAACCCATATTTTTTTTGTCTCACATCTTGACTCGTGTTCTACGCTTTTGTTTTTATCTTGCAATGATGAAAGATATTGGAAGGCATGAGATTTAATGACGTCTTAGCCATTCTTCTTGGCTTTTGCAGGGATGAGATTTTGCCGAAATTCCGGCTTTTTCTGTTGACTTTAAAAATCTTTCCTCCTTTTCCTCGCCTCTTTCAGGCCTTATTTTTTTTCAAAAATGGGAAAAAAATAAGATTTAAAAAAATTTTCAGTTCTTGATTACTTATTCTTTCTATTTTTTTCTTTCAAATCTTCATCTTACACAATATCTGCTAAAAATGTACGTTTTGGAATCATGCCAAGGAAGTCAAAGACTTGCTGCATCAAAAATTGCATGCCTCGTTTGAGATTTCAAACTTTTTGCATCCTGCTAGTAGTTCAATTATTTTTAATGTTGGGTGGTTTTTTACTATGTTCTACCTTATATCTGCTTATTTTATTCATCATTTCAATTATATTTTTATTTCTTTAGTTTATTTGAGAAAAAATACAAAAATCAATCAAAAAATGTGGCATAGCACCCACAGTCTCGAATTTTATTGAAACTTGGCATGGTTTCTTTTTTGATGTATTTACGAAAGTGGAAAAATTATTTATGGTGAATATTAAATGGCTTAGGCTTTACAGCCCGTTAGAAGTTTTGAGATTTCATGATTAAATGAGGCAGCTGCAAGTTGTTCTTTTGATTCCGAAATCATATTAGGAAGTTTTTAAAAACAAATTTTGGCTTCCAATGCAAAGAAAAAGATAACCAATTGTTTATATTCATATATATATATATTTCTTTTCAATTCTTACTATGAAAGGTATGTTCTACGACATAAATAAATTTTAGATTTTTCTCTCTGTTGTAAATTTTTACTTTGCAAACAGACCTAATTTTAAAATTTATGTTCTCACTCGTTTAACACTATAAACTCAAATATTTTTAATGAAAAAATGTATTTTTCTGACACTATTGTATGATGCAACTAAGATTGACCTCTGACTGCCCAACCCTTTGTTCAAGGATTGAAGGATTAGAAATTGTTGCCTCTTTTTAAAAATTTTGATTTATTTAGGAATAAAAACTCTCGCAAGAAATGGTACAATGCAGTGAATTGTACAAA
This sequence comes from Uloborus diversus, assembly GCF_026930045.1. NCBI lineage: Eukaryota > Metazoa > Arthropoda > Arachnida > Araneae > Uloboridae > Uloborus > Uloborus diversus. The sequence goes on along the minus strand of NC_072731.1, from coordinate 77,419,536 downwards.
ATTATTACTTATACTTGATTAAATACGTATTACCTTTAAAACTGGTAAATTAGCCATTTTTCATTGAATTTTGGAATATCATGTCTTCCAGGTTCTATTTTGATGCGGTTTTAGATATCGTTCCTTTGACTAATTTTTGGATATCATTCCTTTTACGTTTTTTTTTTTTTTTTTTTTTGGATTTCCTCCTTTTTGCTCTCTGACTGATGACACTCTCATCCCTGCATAAAGAAGCCATATTTTGGAACCATACCAACATCCAAGGCATATTTCATCACAAATTGCATCCGTGCTTGAGTTTTCAATCCTTTTGCATCTAGTAAATATTTCAATTACTTCAAAAGTCAAGAGTTTTTTTTAATTGGAACTAATTTAAATTGGCATATTTTATATTTTGATATATATTTTATTTTTGAAATATGGTTTAAATTGTTATTAAACTATAGTCAGACCTCGATTTAACGAATTCATAGGGACCAAAACTTTTATGCTTTAAATCGGGGTTATTCTTAATATCGAGGCGAGTAAAAAAATTTAAATACTGCACTTAGCTTATCTAAAAGCTCTAAGAATCAACTGTGCAAAAACATATATAATTAGAAAATGTAGACTTTACTCAGCATTTAATGATTTATTGCACTAGTTAATTTGAAATTTTATACATTTATTTTTTTTAAACTACTTGCAATGGATATTTGATAATTTCCTTGATATTTGACTCGAAATAGTTCTCTTTCGACTTTAAGAAGAAAATACTGTGTCATTTACAGCCTGCTGCATGAGATATGTTTTTAGTTTCCAGACCGTGAAAAGCATTTGAAAAAGTAACAGTTTTAATGGGAGTTTCATTATCGCTTTCTGCATCAGAATCGCTATTCATTGGTTTCCCCCTTGCCTATCAAAAATTGCTGAATCCAAGAAAAGTCTTTCTGCTTCGGACAATATGGGTTAAGTAAGTCATTTGGAAAACAATCCAATATTTCCTAACTCAAATTAACAACAAAAAAAATCGGCTGTTAGAATAATTCATAAATTCGGGGTTTAATATCCGGTAAATAGGGGTTTTCACCTTCATTTTAGTTGGAAAAAAAGAAAATTTCGCGAAATTTGTTAAATCGGGGTCCGACTGTGTACTAGTTTTACTTTGTAAATTCATCTAAAGAGCCCAAAATCCCTTCAAAAATTCACATTGCAACCCATATATGTACCAAATTTCACTTGATTTCACGAAGTAGTTTTTTCCACACTATAAAAACTCACATACATTGCGACAGAGAGACATTTTCCAAAAATGGTCTTAACAGATTTGTTACTCCTCTAACTGTGCAATTCTGTTGAAATTCGAAAAATTTCATGCATCCAATATTTTCTTCTATATATTAGACATAGAAGAGAGTAAAAATTAGGACAAAAGGTTTTCCTCCGAAAAAGGCAAAAACTAAAAGACAGCTGCTGAATTTAGAATTTTTATGGGTATTTCTAGGTTTTGAAGAAAGTTTTTGTGATGACCACAACATACTAGTTAATTTTGCAGAAATATGAATGATATGTTGTTTTTATGACTCAAAAAATGAACTGATATCTATTCTTTTTTTTTTTTTTTTTTCCAGAGAGCCAGTCATATTGATATGAACAGGCAAAGTGACATAATGGCAACTTTTGAAGAAAATTTGTGATGGTTTTTGTTGTGCTTTTAAAAGGTAGCTGGCAGTCTACTTGAAAGTTGAGTCAAGTTCTTGTACATAATATGCAAAAAAAACTCGTGGTGCTGCAAACCACATGTTAATATATGCTTGTGCAAAAATGTGTATATTTGATGCAAGCACATGTGTACTGTGGTAATTATCATGGATACATATTCTGTATGCCTTGAATGCAATATTTCATTCCTTATCATCTGGGCTTTTTATGCCCAAGCAGTCAAAATGCAGAGACATTTTAAAGCGATTCACTTTGTATAAAGACATTGTTCATCAGAGAAATTACATCATACGAGAGGTAGGAGCGAGACTCAGGATTATGTTAATACTCATCTCCATACATGATGAATCCTCAACTCATCTTAAATTTTAGCAATAGTGAAAAAATGTATTTAAAAAAAAACTAAGAAAAATATACTGCTTTTCTACTTGTTCATTTTGCAAACCATAGTGATGTGAATTTTTAGAATTAATTTTGCGGAATTGGAGAAATAGGATTTATTTGAATATTGTACTGTGCTAAAGCAAGTGGAGAGAATTAATTGTTCACATCCAACATTCTACTTTTCAAAGAAGAAAACACTTGTGAGAAAGGGATCAGTACCTGCAAGTCCTCAGTGGCTTAAATTCAAAAAAAATGGGTGCAAATATCATTGCTAATGAAATACACAGTCTTTCCAATGTAAACCCAGTATATATATATATATATAGAATTTTGTAACTTTGCCTAAAGGATGAAGAAAATTAATTTATTGATGAAGGATTGTTTGTCTGCTTGTGTATATATTTTGATGTTAGTGCAAGGTACTGTCACTTCAATAGAAAGTATGTCCAAGAGAAAACATTTTTGTAACTGTTGCATTACCTTGCATGTCCTAATATTTTAAAATATAATTTGACGTCTCACTACCTCTTGTCTTATTTATTTGTCATAAAAACATATAAAATGCATTTATTTTATTGCTAACGTATCACAATTGTTTCATTTGTGGTGTTCGGTAGATAAGTGTTTTTATCTCATTGTAATCAATCTACGTCATCAATAGCGTATCATCAAGCTCGGACAGTGTTCCGATTTACAAAGTCATTTGTTTATTTTCATTTGTTGAAAAGTAAATTATAAAAAAGATTTTATTTGTGTATCTTTGCTTTAGTCAGTAGATAATGAATTCACAAATTGTAGATCTACTGAAAAAGCATAGAACCAATCTTCGTGACAAGTGATATTGTCTTTTTCTGAATACTTTTTACAACTGAGCTTTTCTAATAAAATATTCTAATGTAAAACCCTAAATAAAAAGCAATTACATTTCATTTTCCTTTTCATGTGTTAAAACACGTAAATACAAAGTCTCAATTTCTCATCTTCTTGTAAATCATGCCAAAATATTTTTTCCATATTTTGAATAAAGCATATAAATACATGTGTGGCGCACTCAGTTACAGTTTAGGTTTCCAAGAAGTGACAAGCAAGAGAACCTTGGACAATGTAGGTAAATTCATAGAATTTACAAAAAAAAAAAAGCTGCACTATTGCCTTTTATCAACTGCATGCCCTATGTACAGAAGTTGACCATCTGTATGTTGTAATATTTAATAACTGAATTTTTAATTATGCATTCGTATACAATATGCTGGTCATATTTAATTTTCCTGGCTAGACTTATAAATTTTCATTTGTACTTAAACACGTTGAGGTATTGGGTGGCATCAGGCTTGGAACCCTCTGATTCACTCTAGCGCCCCATTCCAAAGCTCTCTGCAGCCAGTTCAAATATACTTACCAAATAATATTTTTAAAATGCTTTGTTCCTATCTCCTTTCAATAAGGCAAAATTTTCCAAGTTACACATTCATTGTTAGAATATAACACATAAATGGTGAAAAAAAATCTTTTAAATCAAGGAAAGCTTCAGAAACCTTGACTATTTTCAAAGCTTGAAAAGTTTCAAAAGTTGTTCTATCCACAATTTTATGCTTTCTTACATTAAAATTGATTTGTTAACTTTACAACAATTCTCCTCTGCTCTGTGCCAAATCCACAAAACTGCTTTCAAACTTATGCGCGAACTTGATGCGTGCGTGTGTTGTGTAGTGATCCTCTTCTCTAAAAAAAAATGGGAACATTTTACCCCAATTTTCGAAAATAAACTTTTCAAAAAGAGGAAATAGCAAATGTTATGAACTTTCCTGCAATCGAAAATGGGCATTTGAATCGGGGGGGGGGGGAGGGATTTTAGTACAAAAAGGTTTCTTTCTGCAAATGTGAACTAAATATTTCACTATGTGAAAAAATTGACTTTTTCTTTTTTTTAGAAGTTTTATGCAATTTAGTAGCAGAATATGATTTTTCTTGTAAAGAACAGTAAGTCTGCTTATTTGAGGTTTGTTATGCACATTCTCAGATTTTCAATCATTCAGATTGAATTTGGTCACACTCAGTCCGGATAACCGAGATTTTACATGACATTAAGTTACATTTTCATTTGATGAATAGTTTTATTTAATATATACAGGGTGTTCCGTTTTAACCTGCAAGACCTTTATTTTCACAACCGTTAATCCTAGATGTATACTTCCAATTGCAAAAATTTTCAAAATCAGATGTAGAGTTAAGATATTGAAAGTTGGAAGCAAAAATATAAATGAGTCAAAAAATATGAAATTTAACTTTTTTTATATGGGCCCTAGTTCCTCTAACTAATATTTAGAGAAATAATCTCCATTGAAAACTATTACTAACACAGAAAACTTGACATTTGTGCGACCAAAACTCAAGGAGATATTCCATTTTAAAGTTTTAAGGGACCATACGAGGATGAGACTGAACTTATCGCTCTTTCAGAAGAATGACAGGTCGTCAAAGTGAGAAAAATAAATGCAAATGTTTTGCCGTGGTACACACAAACACTCGACAAAACCTCGAATAATTTGAAAAGTCACACTCTATGCACAAATGTAATTTTAAACACTTGTTAACCCAAAACGTGTTATTGACAGCGAGTGAAAAGTGGTGTAAGTCGCAAAATGCTGCGTTTCATAGCTCGGTGAATATTGATCGTACTTATTTCAAACTTTTTGTGTTGTAATTATTTTTCAATGGAGAATTTTCCCCTAAATATAAGTTAGGGGACCTAAGGCTGGTATATAAAGTTAAATTTATGTATTTTTTGACTCTTTTTTAATTTCACTTTAAAGCCTTAATATCTTAACCCTTCATCTGATTTTGAACATTTTTGCAATTGGAAGTATACATCTAGTTATAACAGTTGCGAAAATAAAGGTATTGCAGGTTAAAACAGAACACCCAGTATGTTCATACTTAAAATTTTTTACAAGAATTCATTAAACAATTTTCATTTTAAGTTATTGTTTTCGATTTTGTAAAAATATGCACACATTATAGTAACAAACTGCGTTTGTCAGAACTTTTTTTTTTTCCCATTTCTTTGCATAGTGCCTTATTTCTTCATTGTGTTCATTTTTAAAATGTTCTGAATAGGGTAGCTACCAACAATTAAGAAGCAATTAATTTAAAAGCTTTCACTGGCCACTGACTAAAAATATGAATTTTCAGGTTAAGTAAGGGAGAGAAGATTTGAATACATATTTTTTTTAAAAAAAGGTCAAGGAAAGGAAGATTAAAACCTAGTCGGGAAATATTATGTAGAAAGATTGTACTGAGACAAAGGAAAAGGCAGAACTTGTAACATTTTGAGTTCTCAAGAGGTTTTTTAAGTTAAGTTAGAATAAATGATTACCTTTTAAAAAAATGATTAAAATAACTGATTTAAGCCCTTAACACCCTGCTTCAAAATGATATAAGTGAAGCGACATCTTGACAAAATATATAAACGGTAACTTATAACATACCTGCCGAGCTGCCGACTCTAACCAATTTGTTCGGGAAGACCCATGTTTCGAAGTCTTCTCTCAGAATTCCCCCAAAAAGGAACTTTTAGTGAGACGGTTTGAAAAACCCTACCTTAAAATGATTCCAATAGCAAAACATGTTCATAAACTAGTATGAGAATTTATAATCTATGTTCGATCATTGTCCAAACATGTTAATGTCATTTTCCTTATTTTTATCATTTTTCCCCCAAAAACATTAGGTAAAACGTTACCGATTTTTCTTTTTCAAACCTAGGTTCAGATTTTCTGTTTATTTGTGTACAGTAGACAGAATCCTACTCTGCATCGAACCATGTGAACGTAATTCTAAAAAAAAATCCTTTGTAATTATTTACCAGTGTTAAAAGAGCACACGTCCCAGCCTTTGTATGCACCAGGCAAAGGTTTTTCCTCTCTCCTGTAAAGTAGCAATTATGTGACTTACGCTAGGCTGACTCTTAGATACAAAATTAACTTCGAAACTTTTATGCGGGAGCGTTTTCCCTCCCCTGGCCGACATCATTAAAAATAGTCTCAACTGAATAACTAACAGGGTAAAGCTCTTAAAACTTAACCTGTGCTTAGTTTTCATAGGAGCTCACAAGAATTAAGCTCCTGCTTTTTTTCTGTAACAAATTTTTACTAGTTGGGCAATAAGCAGTGGTCTTCATCAACCCTAAACGGGTCAAAATGTCGTCAGTCTAAGAGGTTGCCGGTTCAAAATTCACTCATTCAATTGGTACAAAAAATGTAAATGTACAAAAATGCTGTTTAGCGTCAAATTTGCAAATGTCTCCATTAAAAAAAAAAAGGACTGGACTAAATGAGTTTCTTGATAAATTCTAAGAAAATTCTCCCGTTTTGATTCGTAACTCTCGGCTGTTTTTCAGCAAATGAATAGTATACAAACAAACGCACGTTTCCTTTTTTACGTGTTATCTTATTTTTTTTGTGACTCGCTATCTATCAATTGTAAAACGTTCTGACAGCGTTCAGTTCTGAAGTGTGCTGAATTCTTTTGGACCTTTCCTCAAGGATAATGTGCGTGACCGATTTTTTACGGCCACTCTACCTCAAAACCTGTTGCAATAATTCAAACGAAATTTGGTACCCGCTAGTACTTGCATATAATATAGGGCTGAGTGGTGTTTTGCATCAATTCGTTCAAGGTAGTGGAGCAAGTTAACGTTTTCATTGATATGGGTGACTGACACTTCTCAAGAAATGATGGCAGGGTGGTGACAGATCAGGGAAAAGTCAGAGAACTTTATTGATCAGGGAATTTCAAAAAAATAAAAATTCAGGGAAAAATGATCAAATGAAGAAAAAAAAATTTTTTTGCTTTGAAAAATTAAATATCCTTTTCTCCTATGCATTTTTCGCCAATTATTTGTTTTTAAAAAAGTTAAATTATAGAGGTGTGATTATATACTGAAGCATATTTGTCCATCTTTTCTCCTCAAGTTCAAAATATAAAGAATCTTAAGTTATTAAGCACAGGATGAACTTCCTAAGCTGCTCTGTCTGTAAAGTTGTTTATTTTACATAGCTTGAATTTTTCTGCCACATTCCATGCTACATAAAATAAACAACCTACAGGCAAAGAGGAAGCGGTCATTAATGACTTGGCCCTTTTGCCTTTACTCATTGTCTTGAAGCAATTAGCATACTGATACTGTAATCACAATTTCAAGAAAAAATCTTTGTTTTTTAAAATTCATATTGCTAAAAGCTTAAAAGCTATTACTTGGCATACATGAAATACACCGCCAGCTCAGTCATTTCCAGCCGAGGACTTCACTTTCGCGCTTATTAGCACTCATCAGCCAGGCATAGGAAAGTGACTGAGCTGGAGATGGAAAACCTCTTAAGGAAGCCAAGAGTGCCAAACAAACTGGTAGCTAAGATAGACTTAGCACAGACCAGACGAGTGACCGAAGCAATGGTTCGGTTCAACTCGAAAATTGATGGCAAGGCATGGTATATTCAAGAAATGGCCATAACGGGAGATTTTTCCCCGAGTAACGAATTTTAGGACTAACGCGAATTCTTCTTCTGCCGTACGCTTTTTTTTTGGAAGGAAGTATCGGTTTCTTTATTGTGTCCTAAATATTGATTTCGTGAATATATTTTATCCCTATTGCATCACTGATAGCGAAAGTTCCCTTCAACCATACTAGTCCCCGCATCACTTTATTAGTGCGTCAAGTAACTACTTGGCGTCTTTCTTTTTTCTATCTAAAATATTAAAGTTGATGAAATAAAATGGCACCTTAGTTCACTGTTTCAACTAAAGTTTGTAAAGATGCTTAACTAAAAAGTACGTCGGCAGTAGCACAATATTAAGTATAAGTGATGCACGTGCCATGTAGTTTTATTATATGTCTTTCCCTGCCATTGATCATTTATTTTGTGCATCTTAACAGTTTTTTTTTTTTTTTTTTATGTTGAATGAAGCAGCTTTTTTATGTTTTAAATACAGTAAAAGTACAGTTCTTAACTATAATGAACTTTAATGTTTTGTTGAGGAATGCTTTACAGCCGTTTGAGGGGTGTTTATAAGTGTCTTAAAGAATTTGGTATGTTTCAAAAAAATCTGTATACATACCCTTTTCTACAACGCGAAATTTCAACTTACGCTAAGAGTCTTGGAACGCAACAATCGCGTAAGTCGGGACTCAACTGTATTGTTTTAAGGCAATCGTTAATGTAATTCATTGTTTTGGCGATTTGTTTTGAAGGAAAAGAAACTTGATTTGTTTTTATCCGAGTGAAATGTACGACATTTTCTTCTTTTTTTTCTGACAATGATTTTTGAATGTTCCACAGGATTTTTTTTTTTTTTTTTTTTTTTTTTGTTTGACGGATGGATTATGATAGCGTGGTTGCTGGGCAAGTTTGGCGATAAACAATAGAGCTGCGAAATTATTTTTGCACTTGAAAGATATTATTTTATGTCTTTTTTTTGTTTATTTGGCGAAATATTTTAAATTGCAGTAAAAACCGCTTCACTCCCTAAATTCAGTTTTAAAACTGTAAATCTAATTTAATGATTTGACGAACAGTTTTAAACTCCAAAGAAACTTAAATAGTTTTTATTTTTTTTTTGAAAAGGTGTGTACTCATTTTATACAAAGAAAAACGATCATTTCACATCAGAGGCAAAGGGGGCGTCAATTCTTTTTATTCAACGGACTTAAATTAAATTTTTAGCACGGGCATCGCTGTGCAGGTACTGCTAGTTAACTATAATAATGATACAATTCTTTTATCACCTGTGAAACTGATATTTTTATCCATTGAATAATATTACTTATACAAATATTTGGATGGGGGGGGGGGGCTTAGTTCAGCACTTAAGGCAGCCTCTTTAGAACTAAATAGGCATAATGATACATTTTGACTTGAACCAGGAATGCTGGTAGTCTCACTGAAGGATAGATGAAGCTGAGCTTCATCTTTATTTAGTTTAAAATTATTTTTATATTTTTCTATCTTCTAATGCTTCTTGATAGCGAGAGAAAAAAAAATTTAAGCACTTTTCAAAAGTATGAAAATATTTTTCAAGGTACTATCCTAAATTTGCACTATAAATATTACATGCAGATTTCATTTAATGCTAACATATAAATAACAAAGTAATGTCAGAAGTATAGGAAAACAAACTGCTTTTTCTACAAGAGACACTTTGATAAAATATTTACTGTTCTGAAGATTTTCGTAAAAATCCCCGAAATGCTTAATCACAAAGAGAAGCAGATCACATAAGGCTTAGTTTTGCAATTTTCATATTCAAAGTATATTTTCAAGAATCATAAAACTTAGATTAAAAAGAAAAAAAAAACATCTATGATTGCAAGGCCATGAGTGCTTTAAATTTTTATGGGGGGGGGGGACAATTCCCCTCTTTAACAGGCATCATGAAAAATGATGTTAATAAATTCAACTTAATAAAATTTTATAATTCAACATTGTTTTAAATACAAACACAAAGCTAAAATGGTCATGCACACAATTGTTTACATTTAATACCCCCCCCCCTACAAAACAGTAATAACCAAAAATAAGCCAATAATAATTAAAACTAAGTTTGCAAAACTAGAAATTTGAATTTAAAACAAAATATTAATTTTTTAGTTATTTAAATAAAAATTAAAACGAGTTAATCTAATGTAGCATGTCAAAACAACTTCAAATTGCCAATAATATAAACATATTTATTAAATACAAAACGATTGAAAGCTCAAATAAGCAAATTTTCACGAACCAAATTCAATTTTTGCATATTTCCCATAAAATAAATTTATTTATTTTCTAATAAATTAAACATAAAACATGCTAATCTAAGGTAGCATTTTGAAAATAACATTCGATTGGGCAAAATATTTTAATATTTTCATGATGCAAAAAGATTGAAATTTCAAACACTAAAACTCATTTTCCGCGAAGTCCGAGTAAGTTCAATGTTGCCATGGTTTCCAAAATAATTACTTCGTTAATTATTGAAATTAAACGAAAAATAAGCTAATCTAAAGTAGTATACGTAAAAATAACTTACTATTGTCATAAACATCAAAATATTTACAAGATGCAAAAGGATTGAAATTTCGAACGCGAGAAGCAGTTTTCCGCGAAGTCCGAGTAAGTTCAATGTTGTCATGGTTTCCGAACTAATTCCTTCGTTAAGTATTGAAATTAAACGAAAAATAAGTAATCTAAGGTAGCACATATCAAAATAACTTCCTATTGTAAAATACATCAAAATATTTACCAGATGCAAAAGCTTTGAAACCTCAAACACGAAAGCAATTTTTCGCGATACTGCATATCGAACCTACTTTTCATACTTTTTCAAGCACTTGGAAAATAAATTCTTTTTTTTCTTCAGGAAGTAGAATAGAAGGATCAACAGTCCATGGGCGGATTTATGGGGGGTCAGAGGGGGGAAATGCCCCCCCCCCCCAGTTTTGGGAGGACTTTATGTAGTAACAACACACCTTCCAAAAATTAAAAAAAAAAAATCATTATTTTTTCGTTTTTGAATAGTTCAGAAGAGCATGGGTGGATTTAAAGGGGGGGGGGGGGCAAAGGGGACAATGCTCCCCAGTTTTGGGAAGAGTTTATATAGTAACAACTTATCATCCAAAATCTTACAACAAAAAAAAATCATGATTTTTTTCTTTTTTGAATAGGAAATTAAAGTTTATTTTTTCTTTTAAACTTAAAATAGCTGTTTCTTACAAAGAGGTGAACACTACTGTACAAGTGTATAATCTACTACTTAATTTCAGAGGCTGGAAAGTGCAAATTATTGATAGGTTCTAAAATCCCTGAAAAGAATTGGCGCAGTATAGCCTACAAGGGCTCTTGAATGAAAAACCTAATCTAACCAACCAAACCTTGAAAATAATTAGACAAGTCTTTGAAACTCCTAAGCAAAGTGTGCTTCAATTTTATTTCTTATCAAGTGTATAAATTAAGAATTGTTCAAATGGGTAATATGTTACTCTTTTGATACCTATTCTCTAAATCCGTGCACCATTTCTTTTAAAGTATTAACTTGCATCACAAAGCACTTTTAAAGCGTATATCTTTAAAAAAAATTATTTGCCTATTATTTCCAATTAACCCTTATAAGACTTCAAAATGCAGAATTTTATATCCATTTTAGATACTTTCCTCCGGGGGAGTAACCCCTGGCCCCCCTAAAACTGGAGATATTCTATATCCCACTTAAAAGAGAGCACTGCGTTACTCTCTTAATACCAGCCCCCTCTCTTTTAAGGTCAATTTAAAAAGGACAGCATGATTACACACAGTAATGAAAACGACACATAAAAAGTAAAGAATGGCCTTACGCATCGCAGAAAACAGACAAAAACATGGGAGGGGGGGGATTAAAAATATTGCTGCAAAAAAAAAAAAAATCCTGCCCCCCCCCCCCCCCCCCAGGAACTCAGTCCTAAATCCGCCTATGCAACAGTCGAGGCCCATTCCTTTCTGATTCAAAGAACCCCGTAAAATTTGAATGGGCCCCGACTGTTGATCCTTCTATTCTGCTTTAGAATTTATGATTTGTCTTATCTGTGTACTGTTATATATAAAACTATTTCAACGGTTTAATTATTCAATAGTACTTAATAACATTCTAAACTACTGGGCTTATACATTTTTCTTCTTAGCTTTTTTTGGTTTTTATGCAGTTGGGTTTTTTGTTTTTATTTAATAATTTTTATTTTACACTTTTTAGTTAATTTTCATTGACTTAGTTATTATGAATATAAGAAGATACATTTCGCAACCTTGTCATTTCATTGGGATAGTTTGTTTCTATCGTGAGGTTTGTTAAGTAACTTGCGGTGGTCTAAACTACTAATAATTAGTCCCTCTAGGGACCTAACTCGGCTTAAAGCTACATGTGCTTGACCTTCGGCAAAAATGCGCGAACTTAAGTCCACCACAGCACAGCTATATAAACAGCCTGTATAACACATGATGATGCGAAATTGGAAGCGTTGTCAGTCAAATCTTTCTCGCAAAACTAAAAAAGCCTCTCAAGAAAGTACACGACACGAAACTCAGTCCATTGAATCTAGGGAAAAACAAATGCAACATGTTAGAGATGAAAATCGAATTAGTAGACTCTCTTTCTTTTGGTGCTTATTGCACTGGTTTATTTTGATAAGGACTACAACCTGAGTGTCTTGCCTTCGTTCCTCATAATATATTTTTATTACAGTACAGAATACATATAAAGAACACACGAAAGAATTTACATCAGAAAGAAATGAAAGTACATCCGGAGCGAGGGCGTCTTGACCCACCGCCTCAAGTGGGAGAAGCAATCGCTTAGACCACTCGGCCAATGAGACCCCAATTAGTAGACTTAGTAAACAAAAAATTTCAGGCTGCAAAAACTACCTGCATTTGTCGCACGCAAGTAGCATGAGACACAGTGTGCAACACCCAACGTGTGCCAATCCCAAACTGACAAAATATGGCAAATGGTTGTTGATATGGTGAATTTTGATTACTGTCATGTGTTTAGTGACACTCCCAAGGTTAAGACAAATCGATTGACGTACAATTTACCAAAATTGGCCAAGGCGTTCAGTCTGCAGAACGCCACATAGGAACAGACATACCTACATAGAATTATAAACACATTACCCTCCTTTGCATCGCAAACGCGCAGTCGGGTAAAAATTCAGGCAGCGAAAACTACCTGCATTTGTCGCACGCAGGTAGCATGCGAAACAGTGTGCGACACCCAGCATGTGCCGATCCCAATCTGACAAAATGGCAACTGGTTTTTCAAATGGTACTTTTGATTACTGTCATGTGTTTAGTGACACTCCCAAGGTTAAGACAAATCGATTGACGTAAGAATTACCAAAATTGGCCAAGGCGTTTAGCCTGTAGAACGCCACATAGAAACGGACATACATACATAAACTGATAAACACATTACTCTCCTTTGCATTGCGCACGCGCAGTCGGGTAATAAAACAACACGGTACGCACTGCATGCAGTAAAATTAAAATGATACACAAAATAGTACTGTACAGTAGATACAGTAGCAATATTCACCTTTTATTTAAAACGTTTCAATTTATGGCTACATCTCCTCTACTGGATCTTTTTATTAATCCACAATGCAAGAGCGCGCGTAGCTTCCATTTTTAATTTGCAAGACTGCTCTGCAAGCTTCAATATTGAAACTAGTAATTTCTAAACTTGTACAAACATCTTTTTGTTTTGACTTTTAATTGTACATATAGAAGATTCACTCATACTTATTTTCGCGCTACCTTTGACATTTTGTAATAGTTCAAGCATATCGAGAATTTTAGCCTTTTTAAATTCAGAAACTTTCTTTTTCTTCACATTTTCAAACTTTAGATGAAGGTGACACTAAGGTGTCATTATGGTTACTTGATGCACTAGACTAGTTTGGTGTGGGAACTTTGGCTGTCAGTGATGCTCAAAGGGACATAATAACATTCACGAAATCAATATTTAGTATCCAATAATGAAGCTGATACTTCCTTCTAAAAAAATTCATGTTGTGGGCGAAAAATTCGCGTTAGCTCTAAAATTTGTTACTCGTGAAAAATTCGCGTTATAGCCATTTCGCGTGAGTCGGATCGCGTTGTAGCGGGAGTCGACTGTAATAATAATAAGTACAGACTTATTAAATCAAATCTTTTATTTATTCGAAAACAGGATTAAAGAAAAACTTTTTTTTTCCTTTTTCAGGTTTAAATCTCAGTTTTGCAAAGGAGTTTTAAGACAAATAACTATGATTTCACCAGAAACTGCTTTGCTTGGTAATTTGTATAAAGTGCTTACATATTATTTTTCTTCAAACATATATATATTTTTTCAAAACAGTGAATTTCTCAATTTTTCTTTTACAGTGGAACTCCAGTAATCCAAACCTCTGATTATACGAATCGCTTCCTGAATTCAGAATAAAACAAAGATGGAAATATAATGCAATTCCCAAAATAATGATACTGTCTAACCGCTATTGCCCTCCCGGTTTACTTCAACTGAGATATTTAGCAAGAATGACTTTTACTTAAAGTATGGTTCATATTTACTGTACTATGGTACAGCAATTGTCAGTATGCTTATAAGTGTTGCATTTAAGTAACAGTTATAAGTGTTGCTTTTAAGTTTGATCAATTAAAAGCTCTTTTTTTAATTAGTTTTTCTTCCATTTTCGACATATTACATATATTATTTAATTAAAATAGACCCTTTCTCTGAAAAAAATCCAATTATCCAAATGGATCTGGTCCCAATTAAGTCGGATGATTGAAGTTCTACTAATTTTAGAACAATTTTACTGTTTTCAAATAGTTGATGCAGTTAAATATTTTCATTTTTTGAAGAAAAAAAATTAATTTAAGAAAACCATCTGGTGCCCAATAATAAAAGAATATTTTTGTTGCTTTGAAACAAGCAAGCCCATTACCAAATGGCACAACATTGAGAGTCATGGATCCAGACAAAACTCTTCATGTAGATCAATTCCCACTTTCTACGCAGGCAAAAGCCCAAATGCAGCAGCTACGGGAATCCAAAGTTGCTAGTTTGGCATATGCAATGTGTTTACTTTGGAATTATACTTTTTGTATTCTTTTCTTGCTATTTCAGTACAATTAATGCCTTCACAATACAGAATAAATTCCGCATCCCCTATGTTGTCAGGGTTGTAAGAGTTTTAGTCAGTGGTGGTTTAAACCATGGAAAAAACCAGCTTGGATAAAATCAATTTTGTCCAGGTTTGGCCATTGGATTGGATATAGGAAATAATAAAATTTTTAATCAAAATTAATTAGTACATAATTAAAAGACATATGAAACATCAATCCTATAAACAGTCATTATTCATTATTTAAGTAAACAGTTAATTTTGCACCTTAGGCAAGTAATAAATGGCAGCATGTTAAAGAAGGTTAGTCACATCATAGGATGAATACGTCATGATTTTTCAAAAATGTGTTTTGAAAAGCATAAATAGCACAATATATAGTTTTTATAATTTTATGCGCACAAAATGAGTTTCAAGTTAAATCAAAGTATATTACTTATTTTCTAATTCATTGAATACATGTTACAAGTTTTGGGAAGAATAGCTATTAGTTTATATTGCAGGCTGTTTTGTATTCTTAATAAACGAGTCTCTTTGCTGTGAACAATTTTTAATGTTAATACTAGATGTATCGCCCAGCTTTGCACGGTCTACCACTAAAATAAAAGTTATGTCAAGGGACGCATGTTCAACAATCAGACTTGAACAACAAAAAATCAGTAAAATTTTGCAACACATTAAGAAAAGTTGCATTTAAATCAATAAATCAGTTAGAAAAATTATTTTAATCAAGATAAACAGACATCATATTTCTTTTAATTATGAATTAAAATATGCAACATTATGCATACAAACTGTATGTGTGTACATATTATTGTGCTTTTATACAATACAGTTTTGGCCAGTTCTATGGTGGTTAAATCCAGTTTTTACCGTTTTTGCCACTGGCATGGCCAAAATAGGTTTTGTGTAGCCAAACCTATAGCCCTGTATATTGTACTGACAAAAAGTGGCAATTGTGTTGGAAGAGCAAATATTGCTGTAAAGGTAACATGGCCATAGCCAGAGGGAGGCGAGATCAGGTAATACCTGTCCTGGCATACCCCGATATATGTATGCATGCTTCATTTTTTAGGGCCCCGTCTATAAAATCTCATGTCCAACCTAATATTCATTCCTGGCTAGAGTCCTGGAAGCTCTTAATTCAAATGACATAGACATTGCATTCTTGTTGCTAACAAAGCAACTTTAGACCTGAGTTGCAACCAAACCACTTACCAGATCCCATACCTAGTGCAAATTGACCAAAATCCAAGTTTGTGTTCCATTCCTTGATTCCTTGAGGTTGTGCTATTTGGTCATCAGCTACTGACCATGGATAGGTTAGAGCTGAATCTAACTACCACATTTGTCGCCTAGGATTAACAAAGTGGCAGTTCCACCTCTTTTTTTAAACTTAAAAGATCAAGTAAGAAATTTAATATAGGCAGGGTGAGAAGAGCTGGCTAATTCCGTCATACCTAATGTCAATTAGGCTACATTTTGTAAACTATATTCATAAAGGACAATGCAACAGTTGATACCAGAAAGAGTTTATATAATTGAGTACATATTAAACATTATGATTTGTAGTCATGTGATGTATGTTGTAAATTGGGCAATTTGAGCCATAAAACTTGAATGGTTTCTTTCAACAAAAGTTATTTCTGCATTGTTTCAGCAATAACAGATCTTTCAAGTGAAAAGTCATAATCATCTGTATATGGTTTGTACTTGTCCACAAAACTAAGAACTTGTCCCATGCCTTGCCATAAGTTGTCAAGTTTCGCTGAT
Source organism: Uloborus diversus (assembly GCF_026930045.1). Lineage (NCBI taxonomy): Eukaryota > Metazoa > Arthropoda > Arachnida > Araneae > Uloboridae > Uloborus > Uloborus diversus. The sequence goes on along the minus strand of NC_072731.1, from coordinate 77,403,005 downwards.
GCAGACAGAGCAGCGTTGATTATAAATGGTACATCCTGAAGAGGCACATTCTGTACGTATGTTTCTTCTTTCCTTGTGGCAACTTCAGGCATTTGTGCAGGAGGAAAGTTATTAGCGAAATATTTATTGTTCTGAAACAGAAATAAACTGTTATGTGGCATATGTGAAAATCTACTTTGAATATATCTTTGGGTAACATGATAAAGATTTAAAATATAATAGCACACTTTGAGCTGAAAATATGTATGCAAAGGCTCCAAATATCATGAAAAATAGTTAAATAACAATTAATAAGCTAAGTAGAAACATCTAAGCTTTTTTTTAAAAAAAAAACCTAAAAGAATAAGAAAATTACAATATTTTATGATGATCTTATTCCCCAAACATAAGTTTTGCACAGTCAATAACATTTTGCTACATTTTGCCGTTATCTATTTTCCACATTTTTTGATAATTTTAGTGAGCATAACTTTATGGTAACAGTCCTTTAGTGGGATAGCAATATATTAATCAAAAATTCCAATCCAATTTATTAAAAAAATAAAGTAAAGGAATGAGTTGAAGACATTTAGCCTCTAATCAGCAAATAAAATTAACTTATTAACTTACGAGATATGGAAATTCACTAGCTTCTTTTGCAACAGCTGCTTGTTCACCTGATGACTGACCAACAAGCACAAAATCGTCTACTTCTGAGCCTGAGTTTTCTTTTTCTGATTTATCCTTTTTCTTGCCAAAAAGTACATTTTGGAACACATCAAACATCTTCACAGATACTCAACTCCTTAAAAATAGAAGGGGATGCATTAAAAATGAGCATTTTATAAGCAAAATTGCACACAAATGCTTTTGCATTCAGTGGCATACTGGGCCTCCAGGAGACCGGGAAAATTCCTGGTGCACCGGTGCCTTAGTGCGCCGGCGCCTCCGTCTCTTTTTTTATGAATTTTGTATCGGATATTGCGGCGCCTGGTACCATAAGATTTATTGTATGAGATGAACAAATAAGACGACTTAACATTGATAGACATAGTATGTCAATCTAAGTGAAGGTTCATTATCATTATTTTTCATGTTGGATAACCTTTAGATATTTACATGTTTCATGTCATTGTTCCTTAACGAACGCTAGAATCTGTGACGTAACTAGTCTTGGAATAGAGAACGGCACGTGTAGTGGGCGTTGCCCATGACGTTACTACTTTGACGTCGATCCTTCTAGAACATGTGACGTCACGTGCACACGCTTCGGGCTTGGCCACTGAAGATCACGATCAGGTAGCATTGAAGTTAAGATATGCTAATGAGATTTGGAATATAAGCGAGGCAGATTTGGAATATATGAGAGAATGATGGAATGAGATTTGGAATATAAGCGAGATCAGTTGATCTCACTCTCACTTCTTGCACAGCCAAGACGCGTTGGCTCATGTCAGGCAAGCCAACTTGCTGTTCGTTCAGCAAGCTTAGGCTGTTAGCCTTTATGTTTAATTGAAGTAGTATGACGTTTGTCCATTGAAGACTTCGTTCCCCATGAACGATAGTCAGGTCAGTTGATAATTACTTCTTAGTCTAGGTCAACGGGGTATTTGCAATAATGGTATACTTATTCTTATTCATTTTTTTTGTGGAAGCCATATACTATGTTTTTATCTCTTAATAAATTAATTGATGTTTACTAAGCTATTTGTCTTCTATCATACTGATTCACGAACTCGAATTTCACACTCTGCTAAATGTATTACGTTGTTTGGGTAAGAGTTAGTTTTAATCATACCTTCCCATCCAACAAGGGGTTATGGGCCCAGATTGCCTTTCCCCTGTAGAGTTCTTTGAAAGTGAATCAGTTGTAAATTTTTTTTTGAGGATAAAATTTTATTTTTTTTTCCAGCAATTACCGCTATGCAAGAAAGTTTTATTCGGGGAGACCGTAACAAGCGATGTGTAAGAAAATTGTGTTAGTCGTTTCCTTTACCGATGTTCTTCAGTCAAATTACGAAATTTCATAGCTATCTCGGATGTTTGCGGAAAAACTAAACTAGTTGATATTTGAAGCGGCATTTTTACGGTGGTCTTTTTCTACTTAGTGGAACTATAGGATTTTTCATGTAAGACTCTTTCTTTTTCGCGCATGCGAATTTAAAAATCCAGATTTATAATGGCTACTTCTGAGGTTACCATAGAGCAGAGGTTCCCAACCGGTGGTTCGCGAACCCCCAGGGGTTCGCGAGGTGCAGGAAGGGGGTTCGCGAAAATTTCGGTGCAATGGCGGATTTTTCCTAGTTTGGTAAAAAATTATAAAATATTCAATTTGCACACATAGTTACTAAATTTTTTTTTTAATTTGAAAACGCACCAGACTCTTGTATTAAGCTCAAAAAAAAAAAAAAAAAAAATCTTTCAGTGGTTTTATAATCTTGGTTAAAAAGAAATTTTCTCATTTTTTTTTTCGATAGACAACAAAAAGAGATATCCTTCCTTCTTTATTGCGAGGCGCCATGCAGAAACGTTGTATTAAGCTGTGGCGGGGATCACGATGACCTTAAAAAGGCGCCATCGCGTGGAGTCAATCAAACAATATACATAATATACATATGTCGAAAAAAATAAAGAATTCTCAAACAATGCATCATAGGGGTATTATTTCTAATCTGGTTGAAATATAACTCGGGAATTTCCATCGAATTCAGTCATCGAATAGCAGACATGACAGCAAAAGGCTCCAAACTTAAAATTTATTACTGGATTTTACCCATCTGTTCGTTTTCAAAAATATATAACATCAGCATGCTCATAGTTCTGGGGAAATAGTTGTTAACAGACGTATTTAGAGATAATTTAGAGATGCTTGAAAATAAGTGATTTTGTTTGCAATTGGTTTTGCTACGTGAACTTGCTACCTGTTTGTGAAGTTATAATCGTGTTGGTATTTTTTATGATTTAATAACTTTCTGCTGTTATGGATCGATGGTTGAAAACTGGTAGTTTGGTTGAGCGACAAATGGACAAGCAGTCAATCGATCAACCTTCAACATCAGCAGTAACTTTCGAATCAACACAGGATATTGAAATAGATAGCTGTAATGAACTGCCGCCTCCCCCGACTAAACAGAAAAGTGAACTAGGGGAGAAAAAAGGAAAAAAGCGAAAGTATGACAGTGACTATTTACAAATGGGCTTTTATTTTACTGGAGAAGAGTCTGAACCTAGACCGCTTTGTCTTCTCTGCAACGAAGTTCTAGCGAACAGCAGTTTGAAACCGTCACTTCTGAGAAGACACCTCGAAACAAAGCATCCGACACACAAGGACAAACCTATCGAATATTTTAAAAGAAAATTGGAATATAATAAAAAGTGTAGCGTCTCTACGTTCCTGTTAGAATCCAACGAAGATAGTAAAATGGCCCTTGAAGCTTCATATCGAGTCAGTTATAGAATTGCAAGATCTGGACAGCCACATACAATTGCAGGAAATTTAATTGGACCGTGTGCTAAAGATATTGCTAAGTGTATGCTGGGAGAAAAATCAGCAAAAAAAATTGACCTGGTTCCGCTATCAAACAATACAGTATCACGCAGAATTACTAATTTGGCAAGTAATGTGGAGAAAGAACTTGTGAATAGAATAAAAGAGAATAATTTTGCGATCCAGCTTGATGAGTCGACTGATGTAGCAAACGCTGCAATATTACTTGTCTATGTTAGGTATATTTTTAACGATACAATTTAAAAAGATGTACTATTTGCGAAACCTTTGAAAACCAACACAACTGGAGAAGCAATTTTCGAACTGGTCAACAGTTACTTTGAAGAAAATGGAATAGATTGGTCTATGTGTGTGGGTGTGTGCCCAGATTGTGCAAAATCAATGACAGGAAAATTTGTTGGCTTTGTGGTACGAGTAAAGAAGATTAACGAGAAAATTGAATGGACTCATTGCTGCATTCATAGACAAGCATTAGCATGTAAGCGTATTCCCGCAGAATTATCCGCTACTTTGAATGATGCGGTAAAAATTGTAAATTTCATAAAATCACGTGCCACAAACTGCTGTCTATTTCACGCGCTTTGTGAGGAATTGGGAAGCCTTCATGTTACTTTACTTCTTCACACAGAAGTTAGATGGCTTTCCCGTGGCAAAATTTTGACACGCTTATTTGAATTGAAGTCAGAAGTCCAAGCATTTTTTGTTGATCATCCATTTCACTTGTCCACTTGCATATTCGATCCTCTTTGGATGCAAAGGCTTGCATATTTAGCTGACATCTTTTCAAAATTAAATGAATTAAATCTATCCTTGCAAGGTGCAGTTGTTAATATTTTCGTTGTATATGATAAAATTGAAGTTATGGTAAAAAAATTGTATTTCTGGATCCAATGCCTGGAAATGGGTGAGTTTTCTTGTTTCACTTCTCTTAGTAGTTTTTTATCAGAAAACTCAATGAAACTTGATGAAAGCGTTAAAAGAAATGTATGTGAACATCTGCAACATCTTGAACTAACTTTTGAAGAGTATTTTCCTAATAGGCGTAACGTCCCTCTCTCAAACAACTGGATACGCAATCCTTTTGAAGGAAATCCATGCTTAGAGAACACCCTGACATTACCTGAAAAGGAAATGCTCATCGAGTTATCCTTTGATAATTCATTGAAAACTACCTTTAAAGAGCTCTCGTTAATTGACTTCTGGCTCAGTGTAAGAAATGACTATACCATTTTGTCCAAAAAAGCAATTCGAATTTTATTACCATTTTGTACAACATATCTGTGCGAGAAAGGATTTTCCTCCTATACTTATCTCAAAGATAAATACCGAAGCAGATTGAATGCAGAGCCTGATTTAAGACTCAAACTGTCAGACATTGAACCAAACTTTCAGTTTCTTTGTTCCGTTTCAAACAGCCACAAATATCGCATTAAGGATTTTTCCCCAATTTAAAGTATGCTTAAAAAAATAGTTGGTTTATAAAACTTCTTGTTTATAATTTTTCTTGTAGATGTAGTTTTAACTTTTTATTAATGTTTGCACTTAATGATATTTTACAATTATATTTTTGTTTATTGCAATCAAATGCTGCAAAAAATGGAAAGCAAACATGCTGTTTTTTTATTGTTTCCTACATGTTACTAATTTCAACATCAGGGGGTTCGCGAACTTTTTTGCCTGTTCCAAGGTGTTCGCAAAGAGAAAAAGGTTGGGAACCGCTGCCATAGAGCCACTTACGAATGAAAATTATATGGAATAGGCGATCAATGCGAAATTCCTTCTTATGGACCGGAATGCGTGGTCCATTGTAGATGGATCGGAAAAAGTGCCTATTATCAGCAAGAAAGCCGAAATCACCTCTAGAGATGTTCGCGATTACGAAATATGAAGAAGAGCCGCGCTGTCAATAATTTTTTTAAATATCAACCAAAGTTTAAAGAAAATCATTGAAAATATAGAAGATCCTGCGGAGTCATGGAAGAAATTAAGGGATCATTTCTTCCCTAATAATCGATGCGTTCAATTGCAAAATTTTAATCAATTAAATCAGTGCCATCTTGAAAAGGGAGAAAAGTTAAATTTATTCGCCGCTCGCCTTCAACGAATTTTTGATAACATAAAATTAGCGTATCCAGAGTTTCCCGAGGATTACCTGACGTTTCACCTTCTCCAAAATTTACCTAGATCATATGACAATATTGTCCAGAACATTCTCACACGTCCTGCAGCTGAGTTTAGATTTGATAAGATTGTTATTGATCTGATAGTAGAAGAGGGTCGCCAGAACCTTAATATAGAGAAAGAAGCGAATTCATATGTATATATGACAAAAATTATCTGCCACTCGTGTGGCGAACAGGGCCACATTAAGCGTGTATGTCCAAGCCAGAAAAAGGGTCATCCACCACGGAACCACCAAACGACCCAACGAGGTTATCCCCGAGAAGTCTCACCCCTGCAGAGGAGTAACAGACCCAATAGATGGAACCGAAGTTGAGGTCGCCGATGGAATTCCAAAGGACAGAGACGATCATTTTCCAACAACAGACGTGAGTACGAATTATATTTTGTCGCTGAAGCTAATTTAAGTCATTCAGGCACAGGGCAATCTAGGAACCTATTTACCTTTGATACAGCCGCCTCTCATCATTTTTCCTTTAGAAAGGACTGGTTCGTGAATTTTGAGAAAGTTCGAGATGTTTGTATGGTGGTAGCAGTAAAGGAGAAAACCTTTCCAATTGTCGGAAAAGGCGATGTTAAAGTTAATTTTGGTGAAAAAACTGTAATTTTACAAAATGTATTGTATTCTCCCCAATTACGTCATAATATTTTATCTGGTACTAAATTTGACCAGGGTGGTGCAAAATTTGTAGGGGGAGGAGGTTTCGTGGAGGTATCTAGCCAAAAGGGTCCAATTTTTAAAGCAAAACTTGAAAATGGCATGTATATTGTTGAAACTGTGGATAGTGAACACCTCTGAGAATAATCATGTAGATAAAAACCCCATTCCTGAAAATAATTCAGTAGATTTGGAAACTTGGCATAAGCGATTTGCTCATGTGAACATCGATTCTATCAGACAAACCGGTGATTTAAAATCCGTTAATGGTTTATCCAAATTAAAAAGTATAAAACTAAATTGTGACAATTGTAAAATCGGAAAGTCCAAACACGTTAGTTTTAAGTCTATAGATAATATTCGGTTCGAAATGACCAATCGCAATCATTAAGAATTGAAATAGTAACAATCAATGAACTAAAGGAATAAAAGTGACAAAAAGTATTTTTTTACGTTAAATTTAAAAAGAAAATGAAATCTTCGCATATTATTGAGAAACATCCAAGATCCTGTATCATAATTTACCTAACTGAAGTCAACCGAAATGTACGTTTCAAACATTTTTGATTGGAAATAAAAAAACGTATCGTTACAAACCCATTACAAGATTTAGTTCAATAAAAAATGAATAGATGAATAAACATAATAGCATTATATAGGCCGCTGTAATATATTTTAAAAAGAAAACAAGTTAAAATAAAATAATAAAACAAGTATAAAAAAGTAGAGTGAATGAGATTTAATTAATGTTATGAATTAATAATAAGTTCTAACTGTTTGAATGTTTTAAAGTGAAGGTAAACCAAAACTTAAACCCGAGATTTAGGAAGCATGATGTTTAACAGGGTTCATACTCTATTTGGATGAAAAAATTCCATGACTTTTCCAAGACTTTTTCATGACTTCATGAAACTTTTCATGACCTCGCTACACAAAGAAAATAGCACTATTTAATCTCAAACTTGGTAATATATGGAAATTATGGAAATGAGCATTAGCAAAACGTCTATATGAATGCCACAGCCTTATTGAAGCACTTACTCGTAATGGAAAAAATATAAGTGCACACTTAAAAAACTAAACTATTCTTATTTGTCTTCATCATATAAATTTAAGTAAAGTAAAAATGCAGTGAAGCGAATATGATGATGCTTAAATGTCTGATATTTCTTTAAAAACAGACAGAATGATATTGAATGTGACAAAGGTTGAATGAGTCATCACTAAGTTTCAATAAATTTGCTTCAAAAGTTACCTTTTAGTGTCAACAGTGCCTTTAATCCACGTAACTTGACAGTATTTTGGTTCTTTAAACTAAAGCCACATAGTTTAGTTCTTTATGTTTTTCTAAACCAGATCTTTTTTGAAAAAACCATTCAGTAATGAATCAATCTTCTGATTCAAAAGTATATTTGTTTTGTTTACAAATTTGCATATTTTCAAATGCATATAAATTAATAGGTTCAGAAATTCCAGAACACGTTTAATTCCCGACATTGAACGTAGCAGTGGGTCGCATGGAATAGTTTTGCATGCCCTATGTTGGGCACTCCTGTTTTAGAACATGAGAATCGTGAAAAAAAGTTCCCTGACTTTTCCCTGATTAAGTTCACCAAATTTCCCTGATTTATGTTACCAATAATAATGGTTTTCGTTCTTTGCTCTACTTTAAATCCAATGTATGTTTGTATAAAATGAAGTATTTTAAACGTTTTAAGTTGTGTAAAGTTGTTGAACTAAAGATATATTTTAAAAAGATGCTACTTTTTTAATAAAATGGTTTAAAAAAAAACATATCAAGTCTATTTTTTTGGGAAAAAACCCCGACAAAACAGTATATTAAGTTTTTCTATATGCAAAGATTAGAGAAAATTTTAAAAAAAACTTTACTTCAAGAAACCACTTAGCATAAGAATTTTAAGAAACTATTAAAATTACTCTTAAAAACATATGTGTATTTATGATAGAACTAAAAAGTAATTGAAATTATTTTGAACTAAGTTTTCAAACAGTATAATAATTGTTGCAAGAATAACAAGTAATAGTGAAAGAATAGAAATAATGTAGTTATTCTTATATAACTAATTGACATATTTATGCAAAACAGATGAAACCATTTGACATTCATTCATAGGGAGCACGTAACTAGAGGGGGGCAGACGGGGCTCGCGCCCCGGGCGCCAGATTTCAGGGGCGTAAAACTGACTAAGTAAATGCATGAATATATTTTTACCCAAGGAAAAAGTGAAAAAAAAAAAAAAAAACTTAGTTGAAATTAAAAATAGAAATTAAAAACCTTCAGGACAGGCACAGGCTGACAGAATGAAAAAGATAGACGGAAAGCAGGTAGGCAAAGTAAATGGCATAAATCTATTTTAAAGTGACCAGTTCTTGTTACATCTCATCTAAGAATCGCCCAAAAGCAGCGGAAACGCTTGAATCTGCTTCATGCACAATAAAAACCATAATAAAACTGTCAACGTGATGTCCCTTTACTATATAAGAACGAGAGCTAGTCTACCTTACTGGCCTTAGGTAAAATCGCTTTACAGCGTTCCCTCGGACGTAGCCCCTTTTTAGAAATTGGAGCGAATTTCCACCCCACAATCTTGATCCTATAGAATAATTCTCTAAAGAATTTCTCTGTGGTACGAGCTCTCGTACTACATATTTCTCTGATAGAGAGTTTTGCCTTTTTCATTTTATTATTCCACGGTATTTTTTGCTCATCTTGTGTAGTTTTAATTCAGTTTAAAAATATTTTTAAAAGGCAATCTGGTCAGGGCCTGATTACTGAATAGGCCAACTAGGCCGTGGCCTACGGCCCCCAAATGACTGAAATAACTTTAGTCTATGGCTAAAAATGTTTCATCCAAGCGCTAAATTTATATAAATTTTTGAATACAGGGGGCCCCAAAAAGTACTTCGCATAGGGCCTATCGATATCTTAATCGAGTCCTGCATCTGGTGCTGAATTTAGGAGGATTTAGCGCGCATGGAAAAGAAGATCATCAGTCCTCACCTTAATTATCATCTTGGTTAAATGTTTAAGACGTTTGGTAAGCCATTGTTTATCTAATTTAAAAACTTCGCACTATAATTATTGAGATTCAATTCAAAGTTCTGAAGGCTGACAATATTTTCTTCAGAAAACATTGCTTTTTTAGAGAAAAATCGGGCTAAATTGAGATATTTTCTGCTTAGTATGAATATAGTTTTGCTACTCATAGTATTTAAAATTTCTTCAAACATCAACGTCAATAGGTGGGAAATCAGCCAGTTTTCACAGCTCTCAAACTTGAATTTCGTTTCGGTACTTTTGATGCATATTTAACATTAACACATTAAATGGAAGTAACTCGGAAAAAAGGGTACTGTGTGAAAGCATGTAATAATAATATTTTAAAGAAGCGTTTCCCTCCCCCCCCCCCCTTCCTTTACTGAAAAAAAAAAGAAACTGGAGGCACAGATACGTGTTTCCGTGTTGCAAAGAACTTTTTTTTCCAAAAGCTGATTCCTTTATACTGAGAAATGACCCTAATCTTGTAGCTTGTAGCCCCCAAAATATGTTTTTTTTTTTTTAAACAAGTTTTGTGGTATGCGGAAGACAAAATGTTTTCCCATTACTATAAAATGTAGGAATTCTGGTGCAGTAATTTTTGGTGCCTCTCCCCCCCCCCCCCCTCTCGCTCCCAATTTTTTTCTCTTACTCTTTTATCAGTTCTAAGGAAACATGAAGTTCATGCAATTTCAGTAACACGCATTTGTTTTTGTGGAGTAACGAAAGTTACTCGTACATTGCAAGATAAGTATTGAAAATTCATTTTGAATGCATTTTATGTAAATTTTACGCCTGATTCATATGTAACTACTTCATCTGCGCAATAGTGTGCTATTTGATAGATAAAATATAGATTAAAATGCTAGGGGTCTGCCGCCATCTGCTCCCTATGTTCACTTATCCCCTATTATTGCTTTGAAATCTTATTTGGCTCTCGATGGTTGAAATTGTCTGTTAGGAAGAATTATATTAAAATACCCGTTAGAGTTAAAGCAAAATGAAATTCCCGCTCCCCCTCTTGTAGAAAATAGAATTTAAGTTAAAAGCTCATTATAATTACTAACAACTTAATAGCTCATTATAATTGCAACAGTAATAAAATCCCGCTCCTACACAACGAAAAAAAGAACTTAATAAAAATACGCATAATAAAATCTATTTTAAAACGAAAATGCTTCAAAGAACAATCTTACCCCGGGGTTTAAACTAAATTACACAAACTTTCCCAGCGATAGGGGTTAAAGGGCTCCTGAGTCCTGACCAATTTTGTACGTTTGAAAAACCGTTTTCAAATTCATCTTCTCCAATAACATTTCCCTTTAGCTCCGTGCTTGAATTGAGTTTAGCCAATGACTTCCGATGAGATAGAAACTCCTATATTGATTCATTTACTGTTCTAATTAAATGAGAAAATTGGATCAAGCTTCACCTGATACAGAGAAAAACTTTTTTTAGACTGACATAAAAGGGGTTGTGGTGTTGTGAAAGACATAAAAGGGCTGTGAGAAATCTTTCAGCCCCTTAAAAGTATACATGGGAAGGTTTAGATTAAAATATTTCAAAAAAGAAAAGAAAAGAAAAAATACCCTTAATTCGAAAAAAAAAAAAACACTCCGAGGTACAAACCATTGGGGTCCGAAGTAATTATGTTCGAAATGTCAAAGATGAGGTGGTTATGGGGTCTCCTGGGCGTGGGACAGCCACAGATCCAATTTCTTTGACGTTATGTTTTTAAAAATACGTATAGAGCGGTTTTAGAGATTTTTTCAGAATTGAAATATTAGTATGTTATAAAACTGTTAAAGATCCACCTTTTGTTTTACCATTGAGATGGGTATCACCCGGGATGAATCCCCCCTTCCCGTCGTAGAGACACTATTGATAATTATGTATGTATGTGGGCGTGTTTTCAGTGGATTTTCTGTGTAATTTATTATTGAAAGGTCATATGCGGACATTATCAAAGAATTTTTTTCAAGGGGGGGGGCGCCAAAGCGAGATCTTGCCCCTGTTCGAAAATGACCTAGTTACGTCCCTGGAGCTTTTCTCTAATCAAGAACATAGGTTTTAATGAATGAATACAGCATTTTAACAATAAAAAAATAAAGATATTTACTTAAGTACACAAGTTAACTTTATTTCAAATGATTTCAGTACGTAACGAAAAAAAATCTTAGATTGCTTTTGTAACAGGGCAGTTCTCAAAAGGTGGGAACAAAAAAGTTAACTTTGAACAATTTCAAAAATTTTCAAATTTGACATCAATTTTGCTTTTATTCTATAGTATGCATACCTGGAACACAATATATGAACATGAAAAGACAGCAGGTATTTGTAAAAATTGTTAATTAGCAAATTAAATCAGCAATCTGTAGGTAACAGATTTTGGACATTGTTGTCCTGTAAGTAACGTATTTTGGACATCATCATAATGCAAGTTTCACCATTTTTGACAATTGTCAATATGATTTTTAACTTTTCCAATGAAAATTTTATTTACTATTTTTTGAATTTTGCAATTTAATAGCAAAGAGGATATTAATGAAGTACTTGAATGGCTGTACATACTGCTCTTTACATATAATAAAGTTTTGGAATGATTTTGAATAAGTTGATGAAAGGTTAAAAAGAAAGCTTCATGGAAATAACTATACAGACTCGTAGTTTGATTTATTGAGACAAATAAGGAATAAAAATGGAGACAAATAAATACGACATATACATTTTTTACACAAAAAAATGAAATTTTAAATGCAATGTTTTAAAGGCACTAAGTTTGCAAAACAAGAAAAAATGCAGACATGTGTTTCTGTGTTACAGGGAACCTTTTTTTCAATGGCACATGCATGTGAATTAAAAGGCATCAAACAAAAACTGTTTTCATTTTTCTTTACATTTTTCTTTACATTCCCTTTAATCCAGAAACACATGTCTGCAAATTTTTGCTAATGCTGTCCTTTTCTAATGCTGTTGCTGTTAAACTTCAGTTTTTTTTTTTTATAAGTTTATTTACACTAAACCATTTTTTGGATACAGTGAGCTATAATTTCTTTATCAAAAGAAAAATCTCCTCTTGTAGTAATAGGATGAGGTGGAGACGTTGATTTCAGAAGTATATCTTCGTACTGCAGTTCTGCAACATCTGTCTTCTCTGGGTAGCGAAATCTATTACAATTAATATCACCTTGAGAAGTTAAGAAATTTAAGGAATACATCTTAACACTATTAATGGTTGTGATTTTCTCAATAACTCCTGGCCATAAATTTTCATCATATATGACAAAACACCAGTCACCCATTTCATATTCTTCATTTAATTGTGGAGACCCAGTATCTGGAGCAGAGCTGATTATAGAAAAAAATTTTTGTTCACCGGCTTCTCTTGTGACACATGGCTGCAAATTTTTGCAGTGCATACAGAAACACGACCTCGGTCTTATTTCCACAAGTCCAATGTCATTTGTTGCTCGAAGTGCGTGAATTTTTTGAGTGCCTTTGACAGTCTTAGCTGGTTGTCTGGTCACTTGTCGAGCATGATCGATTTCGGCTTTTTGAACTAAAATTACTGCCCGCTCAGTTTTAAATTTTTTTCCATTCTGCATCGATGTTGGCATTTCCTGGCAAATCTGGACAAAGTCTTCCGCTGACTGAATCAGGCAACCTGTATGGACAATTTGCCTATCAACCCATGTTTTGATTACTGCGCCTTCTGCATCAGAAGGCCCTTTTGCATGTCGAGAGCCAAAAAAATGGTGTTCGTAGTCATATTGAAAGGTTTGAGGGTATAGTGAATAATCAAAAAAAGCTTCACAACTTTTATATTGGCTGGCACACCCATCAGACCATCCGACATGACGCTTGATTTTTAGACTTCTTTTGGTTATAATATGGTTAACTACCTTGGTACGGAACACATCGGCTGCAAAATGATCATGTACCAAGTCAGATGTAGCTAAAGTTACACCTTCCCTTATAATTTTCTGTGTTTGAGGATCTCGATAAAAACATACAGTAGGATGTAAAGTTATGCCCTTATTATCCCAGTATGACAATTGAGGGTTTAACTGGTATTTGACTCGAAAATTTTCTGAAAAGTCTTCTACCGTTACCAGCCATTCGTCACATAAGTTATCGATCAGAGAATTAAATTGCTGCAACTGCCACATTGCATTAAACAAATGCATGCCAAAAGGTTTCAGTTCTTCACGTAATTCGCTCAGTAAAAGTTTTACATCTCCACATTTTTGCACTAAGTCCTTCACAATTTTAACTTTTTGGTTTGACTTATGTGACTCTGATGATTTCAGAACTAATCGTTCAGTTTTTTCATACCGATGCCACTTTGTTGGAACATTTGCACAACAGTTTTCAATTTTATCCAATAATTCGATATTTATTTTGTTTTTACAGTCGCCACTCTCTTTCAGCACAAAACAAAGACCTTTCCTGGCACATACTTAGTTCATATAACTCATATACAGTGCTTGGCAATTTCGGAAAATTAGGCCCATTATGAGGGGCAAGGCGACGAAGACAGTCCAATTTGTACAATAGATTCACACAATATTCACACATGCATGTAATTAAGTCTTTTGACCCTGTAATTTTTACATTTTTAGGCCGCATTCTTGCAAAACTGCTGTAACCTATACAGTCCTTTGGAAATTCCTTTTTATATCGATTGAATGCATTTAATATAGTGGTTTCTATTAGGTACATAACTTTAAATTTCTTTTTTTTTTTTTTTGCACGGCAAAGGTCTGCTTATGTCTCCTCTTTTGTAGAAATTAATAATTTTTTCTCAAGGAACTTTCAAAACTTTATGCTTGTATGGTACACTATTTATAGTTTGTTTTGATCGTTTAATGATCTTCAGAGAAACTTGAGAAATGGTTTTTAACATTTTCATCCTGCTTAAATCTTTTAAATTTCTTTTCTGTTTTAAGATGCTAGCCTGTCTCTTGATTTCTCTTTCAATATGACTTGGATCTTTTGTCTTCTTAGGGCTAGGTATTCCAATTTTTCTTAAAGCATGCTTTTTTTCTGTAGAACATGATCGGATTAAACTTTTTATCATGCTTGCATATTTAGTAGGAGATTTGGGCAGGCTTTTACGTATCCTTGATGTTCGGGAACGTACTGATGGAGATATTGATGAGTGAGAAGGAATAGTACCGACACATGAAAGCAATTCTGCTTTTGAATTTTGAAGCTCTTTCTTTGCAACAGCCACTTCTGTTTTAGAATTTTTAGGCTGTATTTTTATTGCAGGTACTTCTGTTTTGGAATTTTGAAGCTGTTTCATAGTAGCACGGTTGCTTCTATACTTCTTTTCCCTTTCAAGAACCCTTCTTTTCTTTTGATGGCTCATTTTAGCCCTGGATTCTCTTTTCCTTATACGATCATATTCTTTTCGTTCTTCTGGAGACATATCTTTAATTTTCTTCTGAAAGGTTGAGCGTATTGCAGTGCGATTCCCAGCTTTTCTTGTTTCACGCAACTTCTGCATACGAAGACGGGCTTGTTCTTTTCGAATGGTTTTCTTTTCTTCAGATAATGTGTCTCTTGTTTTTTTATTTCTTGCAGCTTCCTTTATTAAATAACATTTGTATTTCTCTGGATTATTAACTTTCATTTTCTGCAGATATTTTCCAGACGTAAAATGTGCTTCTACCAGAACCTCACTTTTTGTTCTACTTCTAGGAGACATAATCTCGTGTGAGCATTAAACTTTGCAATAAATCCGTTTTCAAATAGGTATTAAAAATCAATAATGACTTCAAAAATCATATAAATACACGTTAATTCCACAAAAGAACTTAACTAAATTGTTTAAAGAACTTTTTCAAAACATGTTAATTCACAAGACTTACTATCTCTCAAATTTCAAGATAGAATGAAAATAACCAACTGATATTTGTTCACAAATCAACTGCAGACGATTTTTTTAAAACTCTAAAAAATTCGAGAATTAAAACAATTATTTAATTTAAAAATGATACAAATGTAAAAAGTGACATCAGTTTTAATAATGAATATTCTTTCTATTGTCATCAGAATTAAAACGATGTCTTAAAAAAAAATATTGAAAAAAGAAATTTCTATTTGGAGATCGTTCAATTATGTTTCCAAAAGAAAGGAGAAAAAAAACCCCTAAACTAATAAAAGCGGGGGGAGGGGAGGGAATTGCTAGCGCAGGTGATAAAGTCGCCAAAAGTGGTACAGCTGACGATAAACTACATTTGTCAGACTGGAATTCCCCTCTGGTAACCTTTAGCGTATCGTATACTGTGTTGTCGCCAATGTCGCCAGCGGAAGTTTGCTTGGCGATGTTAGCGCAAAATGGCTTTCGTTCGATCATAGAAAGCCATGTTACTACTGTAATTTATGCATTGTTCAATGTGTAACGTATTAATTATGCAAAATACCATTAATGGATTAAAGAAGATAACATTATAATAACCTTTTTTATTGAGGTTAGAAGACAGTGGATCATCAAAAATTATGAATAAACGGACAGAATTATCGGCATCAAGATCGTAATGCCATTTGGACATCTCACATGTATGTTCAAGAAAAATCATTTTTCTTCTAAGATACTGCATAAAAGCTTATGAAAACACTTTTAAACAATTGAAAATTGATTCTGAGGATCGATAAATACCTTTAAAACGAAAACATCATATACTTAGTTCTCAAATAATAGCATTTTAAAGATCGCAACTTTTGGACATACATCAAATTTCAAACTTACGTTTTTTAAAAATCGTTTACAAAGAAAATAATCTATCTTTATTTTTGTTATCTGTGTAAAATAATAACAAAAAGTTATTCAGAGTAAGATTCATACCTTTAATTTTTTTTGAAACGTATGGAAATAATTAAAAAAAAATTTTTTTAATGGTACATTTGCTCAGTTAACGTTTTGATATATCCAAAATTGTGTCTTTTAGCAAAGAAAATATTTTTTAAGGGCATTTGAAGAGCATTTTTTCCATAAATTATGTCAATTCTTGTCTCTATACAGTATTATAGTTTAACTGAAAAAATTCTGAGTTAATTAAAATGAAAGTTATTTGGTGTTGAAGCTTCAAAGTTGAGGTCTGTGTTTGTTCCCACCTTTTGAGAACTGCCCAACAAACAAATTTGAAATGCAGGGGAAAGAAAAAAGAAAAGAAAAGCAATTAGTTAATTTCAAAATATATAAAAGAAGAATACAACTCGATTATAAAATTAAAGAATCACTTAAGTCTGAAGAAAAGAAAACCTTTATAATCTGCGGTGACAACAAATAGTATAACGGCAAAAAAACAAAGTTTTTTTTATTGAAAGTTCAATTTTAGCAATTAAATTTAAAACACGAAGAAGTAATAACTTTTAAGCTTTTATAGTATTAATTCAAAAACCAAAGATTTCTTCTTGAAATCGTGATTACAGTATGATAATTACTTCGAGAGAATGGAATAAAGGCAAAGGAGCTCGGGCATTAATGAAGGCTTCCTCTTTGCCTGCATGGTCGTTTATTTTAAGTAGCATTGAAAACGTAAAAGGTAATTTCAAGCTAGGTAAAATAAACAACCTAACAGACACAGAAGCAATCTTAGGAAGTTCATCTTGTGGTTAATAAGTAAGATTCAATACTTTGACGTTGAGGAAAAGAGATGCAAATATGCGGCAGTGTATAATCGCTCCTCATTAATTTTACTTTTTTTCTTTTTGAACAGATAATTGGCGGAAAAGCGCCTGGAATTAGAGTACTTAATTTTGTAACGTAAAAAAAAAAATCCTTCATAAAATTAATTTTCCTTGATTTTTTGTAATTTTTTCAAAATTCCCTGATATTTCCCTGACTTTTCCCTGATTAATAAAGTTCCCTGACTTTTCCCTGATCTGTCGCCACCCTGAATTAAGATAAACTCTGATAAATTTAATAATAAAGTCCTTACGAGTGACGGAATCAAACTCGCATGCAATTGAATTGCTTTTTTTTGAGTGGGAGTAGCAAAAGTAAGAACATGAAATTCTGCTACTACAGAATATGAAATATAAGAAGTGTTGAAAATAACAGAAAATTCAAAATAAGTGATGTCCAGGAAGTAAAATCACATCGCAAAAAATGGAAAGCGGCTGCAACAGAAGTGGATGCAATGAGATTTCAAAATTCAGATTTGATTTTTGGATCATTCAATTTTCCACCTTTAATAGCTTTTATGTGCTATACTGTCAAATCACTCAAGATTTTTAATGCTCCTTTAGCTATTGTTCCTTTCTCTTTATCCAGGAAATTTTTCCATGACTTGAAATAAATTTCCATGACTTTCAATGAAAATTTCAATTTTCCATGACTTTTCCAGGTCTGAAATTCTGTTATTTTTTTTCCATGACTTTCCAGGATTTCCATAACCCGTACGAACCCTGGTTTAAAAAGAATAGGAGGGGAAAAAAAAGACTCCAGAAACATCACTCCAAAATGTGAAAAGTTTTCTCTTTGGGGCTTCAAACTCTTGTATTTCAAATAAATAAAAATATCAGGCTGGGAATTTAAAATTTCATTTTCGAAAAACTAAAGCACTCAAATGGGTTTAGAAAAGAAAACTGGGGGAGGGGAGCGTTTTCCACTACATTTTTATCAATAATAAAAACAAATACGTAAAAAGAGAGAAGAGTGGGAAGTCCCCAAACTTGATTCCTTCGTTTTTAGTCGCCAAAGGAAGCCGAGAAGCGTGTTTTTTAAATTTTGATTTCGAAAGAATTCCGAGGAAGAGTTCCCTAACCACATCGCCTACAGTCACCTAAACCGGCCTAAAATTACTTATTTAGGTCTTCAATTTCAAAAAGCTTCCAGGAGAGCGCCCCACTCAAATATTCGAGAAACGCAACCACCCCATCATCCAAAATCGTTTAAAATTTTGGTTTTAGGACTTAAATTTCTGAAAATTCCAGAAGTCCCTGAACCTCTCTTTCCCTTAATATCACCAAAGATAGTCGTTTTTAGGGCTTGAATTTCTAAAAATTCCAGAGGTCCCGAACCTTCCTTCCCTTCTAATATCATCAAAGATGGACTAAAAATGTGGTCGTTTTTAGAACTTCAATTCTGAAAAGATTTCCAAGAGAAGCTCCCGAATTACCTAATACATCGTTGAAGATAATCTGCAATTTTTTCCTGGAATTTCAATTTTAGAAAATTTTCAAAGGAAAGCCTCTGAACCTCTCTGCTCACTAATAGTACCAATGATCGTCTAAAAACTGTTTTAGGAGCTAACCTTGAAACTTTTCTTGGGGAACGATCCTATCACTCGCTCTAAAATCATTAAAGATCGTCTTAAATTTTGTTTAAGGGCTTGAATTTCGAAATGGTTCGGGAGAGAGCTCCCGGGAATTCCTCTCCCTTACATCATTGAAAGTACACTGAAATAGAGTTTCAAATTCGGAAAAAATGCCCAACCTCTTAACGTTATCAAAGATGGCCTACAATCATGCTTTTAAGATTTCACC
Source organism: Uloborus diversus (assembly GCF_026930045.1). NCBI lineage: Eukaryota > Metazoa > Arthropoda > Arachnida > Araneae > Uloboridae > Uloborus > Uloborus diversus. The sequence goes on along the minus strand of NC_072731.1, from coordinate 77,384,123 downwards.
TGCGAAAAATTGTCGGTCCTTTTAATGTTACCAACGATAGCTTACAGACGCGTTTTTACCACGAAAAAGCGTCGCGTTCGAAAAATTCCCGAGAGTGGGCCCCCGAAACTATCCTTCCCTAAATAGTCCCTCACCGCAAATAGTCTAATTGCCTTTTTACCGCTTCAATTTCGGGGAAGAGCCAACCACCCTTTTTAAAATAATTGGATATAATCCACAAGTGCGTTTTTAAAGTTTCAATTTCGAAATAGGTCGGGGAGCATCATCAAACCTCTTCAGCCCTTAACATTACCAAAGATAATCTAGAGATGATCTTTAGCTATTGCAGTTTTAGAATAATCTTTAGAGATCGTCTAACACTACATTTTAGGGGCTACAATCTCTAAAAATGTCCCGGGGAGGGCCCCGGATCCCCCCCCCTCCGTACCTTAATTAAGATGGTTGTGGATAACAATTGAACTTTAACTTTTCGATCCAGAAAAATGGACGAGGGAGCACTCTATATCCTCTTCTTCTTCAAACTCCTCTTTTTACTCGTTTCTTATTTATAAAAAACTCATCCACAATTTAATTTTTAGAAGTTCTAACTTCAAAACCTTCCTTTCCCCCAAAACACCCCTCTTTCCAACATCACCGAAGGAAGAAAAAACTTTCTCTCATTTCAACAAATGGGGGGGGAGCGCAAAAGTTTCAGTTGTCTTGGGGTGTTGACGATTATCTACTCCTCGGATAGGAAGTTCATAAAGTTTAATTTTTTAACTGAGCTTGGTAAAGGGGGGGGGGGTACAAAAATAGGACAAGGCTCCGGTCAAGTGTTTTTCCCGGTACACATTTTTGACCCAGTACGCCACTGCGGTCTTCTGTGGCAATAGCTATTTTTGTTGTTTAGCATCACGGGCTTTCTGTGGCAACAGCCAAAACGTTGCATTAAACTTTAATGGAAATTTATCTATAATCGCAGCAAATAAATGATGCACTGTAAAACTATTGAAACTTCATTGATAAATAGCAAAACGGCAGAAATTGTGACAAAACTAATTTTATTTCCTCCTGAATGAAAAAGAAAATCAATAAAGTAATGAAAATTTTTATGAGACAATGAATCAAAAATATTCTTTACTGTTGGTACAGAAAAAATTTCCAATTTTTTCGTTAAAACTAAGAAAAATCATAATAGCAAAGAACTAAAGTATTTATGCAAACTCAGAAATTTCAATTACCAGAAAACGCATTTCAAAGTGAAATCACTTCATATCAGCATGCATATATTTGTATGAATTTAATTCATAAGGAAGTCCAGCAGCAGCCTCAAATTCATGAACCTATACAGACGTATTATTCTAAAAACGTAAACTTTACGTTAGATAACGTAAAAAAAAAAAAACATACATAAATACATTTGAAAGATAAAACCTACCACAACTCTGAAATGAGATGACGCATCAACCGCAAACAATAATGTCAAAAATACATTGCATTTACAGATAAATTTACCTAATTCCAATTTAGTACATCCTCAATATTTCTGTTATGATATGATGAAAAATTAGATCCTTTCTTTAGAAACAACACCAATCTAAACGAACACGAACAGAAACTTTTGTTTTCTGATGTACTAAAAAACTGCTGCCACTTTGAGGAAAAATAAGAAAAAAATTTTGCCAAAAAGAGTATAAGTCCCTCTAAATCCTTAAATTTCACCAGTCAATGCGCATGCGTCTTGGCGCGTGCTTGGCGAAATAAAGAGCGATAAACATACAAATTGTCTTAGTACTTAAACGACGTTATAGATCGGAATACTGCAAAACCATAGACTAATAATAAGGACACGTCGGTCAATGCAGGAACGATCCTGGGTCCATGGTTACCATATTGGCAACTTCATCTATTTCAAGGCGAGTTCTTATCAATATAACGAACATGATGCCAAAAAAAAAAAAAATACCATAAGCAATACAGTTGCAGTTTATTTTTCCTTTTTCGAAACACTTCCTGAAGGAGTATGTTCTTTCCGATTTTAAGTGTACTTTTTTTCATGTATTTGGTATTTTCAAGAATGGTAAACATCATTAAATGCAAATTAGTTTAAGAAAATAAACTGGTTCGTTCTGTATTCTAAAGTTATATATTTTTGAATTATAATAAAACAAACTAAGTGACGTTACAGTTTTTTCGCATTTTTTATGAAATTCCATTTGCACCAAAAAAATCTTTCCTAAATCAGAGATGCTCCTCTTCCCCCTCAAGAACAATGACGTCCCCTATCCTCAAATGCATCACCAAAATGAGATCCCCTAAACACGACAAAGACAACTTTTAGCAAACCCTCCTCTCCCTAAAAATTTCAATCATGCTGTCTGCTCTGAAGTCCCACTCGTTTGCACTTTATTTATCCATTTTATTTAGAAGCTAGACAGCTTCACATAGATAGAGGACTGCGTGCCAAGCGCCTTGCGTCCGGACACACACACAGGAAAGATTTACAACACTAGAGAAGGAAATAACACTCAAGGCACAAGCGGGGAATCGAACCCACGATCTTCCGGCTTGGAAGAAGAAGCTTCTACCACAGAGCTACGGAGGCCCCCTCGTTGTACTAACTACCTTAATTTTGATAACATATTAATTAACCCCCTTGAGTGCCCACTCAAGGGGGGATCGTGGCACGAACCGTAACATAGAAATTTTAAGGGGGTATCCTGGGTGCTGCTCCCGATTGGGGGGATGGGGACAACTACGAAAACACATAGATGCAGAGGGGGTACCCACCTTGGGTGAGGTCATGGCGCACTGCACCATCGAAATTGTTATGGAAGGGGGGTATTTCGAGTTGGTTATTTTCCCTGTTATGGGGTCTTATTTTGGAGGGGGTGCACCCTTGCTTCTTAAGGGGAGGGAGAAACCCCTAGATGCAGTAATTTTGCAAACTTTTTCTGCAAAATAATAGTTGTAACATTTTTCATTAGAAATGGTTCATTAAAAATTTGAATATTTTCTCTCTTTTCTTTTTTTGTAACATAGATCCAGCATACGCAACTTTCAAGAGAAACAATATTAACTTTTGTGTACAAAAATGAACTGTATATTGCTTTTCCAACCCCATGCCGTTATGCATAAGCTTTGGAAAAAGCAGCAATGAATAGTTGGATTCTGTGGCAATAAATATTGAGAGTTCAGCGATTGGTAATAAAATGATATGTATGACTTATTAAGAACGTGAGTAAATAGCAAAAAGTAGTACTTCCTTGCAAATGAAGAAATTCACAGGACATCAGTGGACGCCCAAAAACAGAAACCTTAGATATTGGGCTTTGGGGGGGGGGGGAGCACCTTCATTGGGAGTCTCAAGCAATTCTCACTAATCTTTTGAGTGCTTATGAAAACACGGAGATTGCTAATGAACCACAAGTAAGTCCGTCGTCATTTAGGGGGGTTCGGGGCATGGGCGCGCATAAGCAAAATTTTAAGGGGGGGAGGGGTCAGATATTTTTTTCCATGGTTTAGTAAGATACTTTCCGCATAGAAACCGATTTCAGTACAGATTAGAGTTATTAAAATTTGACATTTTTAATAATTTATTCATTAATGGCTGGAGAAATGTTTTTTACTTTCTTGCTAGAAAAAAAAGTACTAAAAGCAAGGAAGTTCTAATTTCTAAGGTGGGGCTAGAGCCCCCCACTTGCCCCCCCCCCTCCATGTGGACGAAAGGAAGGAAGGTCGAAAGACCCCCTTACTTTGGAAAAATAATGCTTTTTATTAGTTTATAAGTGGATAGCGGGCGTGTTTTTCGTTGTTTTCCCCCCAAGTCAATTCCCATTGAGTGCACACCCCCCCTCCCTCCATGTCAAATTTCGAAATGAAGGACCGCAGAAAAATATTTCTGATTGTGCTGCCCCCAATAGAGAATATGTTAGAATTATTACCCCCTTCCACTTCAAAGAAAACGCAAGCGTACCTGGACTTAAGGCTACCCACCGATTTGTTACGTTAAACTATTTATTTATTAATTTATTGCAGCGAAAAGGCAAGGAGCAAGTTACTACTTTCATTAAGTTATTTACTTAGCCCAATTTATATAATATGTGCATATAAGTATACAAAGGGCAAATGTAAGTTCAAACTGACAAACTAAAAAAAATCCTATCCTCTCCTACTCCATGATTAACATACATTAAATTAACGTGACTAGGGGTGCACCCCCACCCTCCCCGTTTAAAAATTCCCTACTCTTGATTTTCTCCTGCAATAGAAACTGAGTATTTTCCGCATCGTTCCCTTGGTTTATTTATTTATTTATTTATTTATTTATTTATTTATTTTTTTTTTTGAAATGACGAGCCTGTCAGGTGCTTGTACACTCAAAACAGCCTTCATTAAAAAAAATAAAAATAATAAATAAAAACTATGATTTTTTAGTAATTAAAAAAAAAAAACGTTTAATACAGAAAAATGTTTTCATATAGCAAACGGATTAAGGAGAGAAAAAAAACGATAACACTTGTTTAAAATAGAAAAGAATTTTCCAAGTAATGTGTTTCATATGATACATGATAGAATTCTGAATAGATTAAAATTTGACAAACTCTTAATAAAACTCTATGTGAAACATGAAGTTAAATAACAATTCTTAATAAAACTATTTAATATATAAAGCTGAATAATTTTCTTGTGAATATACAGGTGTCTCTCGTATTTGTTCCGTGTGTAGTATCGAAATCGTGTTATACGAGACTTTTTTAAACTTATTAACATATTTTTTACACTAATTAATCATGTACATAGTAAAAATCATGTCAATATGTATCGAGTTGTCTCGAAACCGTGTTATACGAGATTTAGAAATAATGTAAATCAAAGTATGTCTATCGTGTTATATCGAAACCAAGTTTCATGAAAAACAAAGTAAAACCTCATTAGAGTTATCAAACATTAACAGAATGTATTAAACAAAAAAGAAATGTCTTCTTTATTAAAGATAACTTTCGTGTTATATCAAAACCATGAAGTATTAAATTGAAGTTTCGTACTGTGTAATATCGAAACCGTGTTGTGCAAGTACCCGTGTTATACGAGGGACGAATGTACTACAGTAAATTTGTTGAAATCGAACGTCAATTACATTGATTGTATTATAAAATAAAACCTGCTAAGTGTGAAGCATATGCAAAATATAATGCTGTGGTTTTATTTTAATTTAGAAGCAAAATTACCCACTTATAATTGTAATGTGTGTTGTTTAAATGCTAACACTGAAAAACACAATTACAGCATATAACCAAATCCAGAATAAAACATTCATAAAAATTGGATGATATGATAAATTGAGGAATGTCTCCACATGCTTTTCAGCACTTATTCAACATGGTGCGAATATTTGTAATGCTCTTGCTCAAATGTTCTTGACATTGAAATATGAATATAGCTTAAAATTACTCCTCTGTTAATTTGAAAGGATGATCTTTTTAAAATCCCCACGGAAAATACATGCCTAATGACTATCATGCTAAACTTGTTACCAAACTACCATATTATTTTTACCATTAACTACTAATATAATGCTTTTGTAGAAAACAATAAATTAAAGTACAAGAAAAATATATTTGACCCAAAGAAAGACAATCGTTTTCTCTTTTAACTATAGCTTTGAAATTTAATATTTAAATACATAATTGAAAAAAAACTATATATGTCATTGCTTTGACGGGATTTTTGAAACATATCTATAACATAAAGCATATATACCACTACTATTATACTTACTACTTAAGTTTTGCTGATACCTTTTACTTAAAATGCAATGTTGATTTAATGCTCATTTTCTTTTGATTCCCCTCACTAGAATACTTTGCTTAATTTCTACTTTCCTCATACCCCTAATTTCTTACACCATAAAATTACAGATAGTGATCTCCAACTTTTAATGCAAGCATGCCAAAGAAGTTTTGTAAATGTTTTTTTTTTTTTTTTTTTTTTGACATTTATGAAACTTTTGCACCAGGAAAAACTTTATAGTACTGAGCTAACTACAGGAATAACTTAGAGAAGCATATTCATTCTTGGTATGATAACAGCAAGAATTTGTTTTTAAAATAGAATAATACACAGATTTTTTTTAAGCCAGCTGTGTTATGAATACAAATTGAACATTCAACTTCGGGCCACATTGAAATAATTATTTTTATACTTATATTCACAGGAAGTTTGTGCATCAGATGAACTTAAAACTGATTTCTGGCTGCAAAGCATATACCCACCATTTCAAAGATTCTAATGGTTGTTCTTGCTCATTGAAAGGTCCAGTTAAAGCATTATTACCAGCAAAATTAAGACTTTGCAGCAGGACTTTAATAAAGTAACTGTCATGCAGTCTAAATTAAACTAGTGTTGTGCTTTAAGTTTCCATGAAATCATCCATCTTCTCGCTATTCAGGATCAAACAATTGCCATCTTGGTAAACTAACATGGAGGAACTCTTCTGAAAAATATACAATAAGCAAAAAAATGTATTCATAATTCACAATACAAATTGAACATTCAACTTTGGGCACATTGAAATAATTATTTTTTATACTTATTCCACAGGAAGTTTGTGCATCAGATGAACTTAATACTGATTTCTGACTGCAAAGCATAGACCCAGCATTTCAAAGATTCTAATGGTTGTTCTTGTTCATTGGAAGGTCCAGTTAAAGCATTATTACCAGCAAAATTAAGACTTTGCAGCAGACTTTAATAAAGTAACTGTCATGCAAAGTCTAAATTCAACTAGTGTTGTGCTTTAAGTTTCCATGAAATCATCCATCTTCTCGCTATTCAGGATCAAACAATTGACATCTTGGTAGACTAACATGGAGGAACCCTTCTGAAAAATATACAATAAGCAAAAAATGTATTCATAATTCACAATACAAATTGAACATTCAACTTTGGGCACATTGAAATAATTATTTTTATACTTATCCCACAGGAAGTTTGTGCATCAGATGAACTTAATACTGATTTCTGATTGCAAAGCATAGACCCAGCATTTCAAAGATTCTAATGGTTGTTCTTGTTCATTGAAAGGTCCAGTTAAAGCATTATTACCAGCAAAATTAAGACTTTGCAGCAGACTTTAATAAAGTAACTGTCACGCAAAGTCTAAATTCAACTAGTGTTGTGCTTTAAGTTTCCATGAAATCATTCATCTTCTCGCTATTCAGGATCAAACAATTGACATCTTGGTAAACTAACATGGAGGAACCCTTCTGAAAAATATACAATAAACAAAAAATGTATTCATAATACAAATAGAACATTAAACTTTGGGTACACTGAAATAAAGCATTTTCATACACATGTCCGCAGGAATTTTGTGCATCAGATGAACTTGGAACTGATGACTGACCAGTGAAAAACCCACAATCTCAAAGATTTCAATCATTGCTCTAACAATGACTGCTCACTGAAAGGTGAACTTATACTTCAGGTTTTATTGACAAATGTACCAGGTGCCCTACTAATTTAATAGAACAGTGTTTCATGCTTAAATAATTTAGCTCTTAGCAAACTACAAAAATCTTTCATTTGTTGCTAGACAAAGTTAAAGTTCATTAGAGATTAAAAATCTGGCATATAATTTTAAGTAATGAATTAAACAGCTAAATAGTTTCAATTATGTAAGGATTAGGAAATAAGTATTTTACTCATGATAAACACCTATTTGTTACAAATCTATAATGCTGGATAAGAATACCTAAAATGCATGAATTTTGACAGTAAATTAAACAGCATACTGATTTCTGACACCAAGAATATGAAAATTAATAAATGTTCATTTTTGGCACACCCGGGAAGGCTAATAGGGAGAATATTCAACAAGAAGAAAAGATATGATGGTTGAAGGGAAGGGGACTTAACAGGAAGAACCTTTACAGAGTTAATTTGCCGGGAAATTGAACAGTTAAAGGGCTATTCCACGGAAAACTAATTTTTTCCCGCACGTGACGCTTTGTATATTTCATAAAAAATAATAATTTAAAAGGATAATGAACAAAATTTTGTTGCTTAAGACATCACAAGCGCATGGTGACTTCTTTAGCCAAAACTTTCTTCAAAAATTATTTCTTTTTTATGAAATACAGAAACCGTCACGTGCGGGACAAAATGACCATTTTCAATGGAATAGGCATAGACATATTTTTTTTTCAGTGGTTTAAATAATTATTTCTCAACTTATGAGATATGTTTCCTTTACATTGGAACCATAGCTTTCAAAATCTGCAATTTGTTTCGTCATTGTTGTATTAATAGAGCAAAAATATTAGCTTATCCACAAGCAAGTTACCGGAGGTTGACTTTAGATGTCCCGCACGTGACGCATGTAAATAAATTTTAATTTAAATAACAAAATTGTTTCAGAAGTATCTTTGTATCAAATTTAAAGATTAAAAAAATTGCTTACCCCAGTTTCATTAAAATATTAAGAGATATGACGAAATGTTAATGAAATTTAAGCGTATTTTTCCCACATGTGACGGAGGAATGGCCCTAAATAGTTTCAACTATGCAACAGGAAAAGAAAATAAATGTCAGAATGAAGTCATTTGATGCTTAACTACATAGGAGACAGAATGAATCCTTACTTAAGACTTGATATCTGAAAGAAAGTTAATTTTGGCAGAAAATTAAATTTGCTGCTAAATATTCCGAATTGTTCAAGGAACAAAAATGCTTTACAGTACAATTTTCAATAGCGTTCATTAGAAACACATCTTTGCACGCTAATGGCTAACAGGAGGAATCTGCCTTTAAGAATAGATGACAGGAATAAATTTAATTCTGGCAGTAATTAAATTAATTATACATCAAAATGGTTTTACTAAATGAAGGAAATTAAACAATTTACTCACGATAACAAATTTCTAGTTGACGCAGATCTACGCACGCTAAAGGCTGACAGGAACAATTCTGACAAAAGTCAACACGTCTGAGAAAAATGATTGTTAATTTTGGATAATTAAGCAACTCAGTAGCTTTAATTATGCAAGGAAAAGGAAACATCTAAATGTTTCACAAAGGATAAACGTTTAATGATGTGAACACATGCACGCTTGCAGGAAGAATCCTTAAGGACGTCTTAAAGAAATGTACGTTAATTTAGGCGGGAAATTAAAAGAATCCTAATAGTTTCGATTATTCAAGGGGGGGGGAAGCAAAAATCTCAAGCACACGAGAAACGTTTATTTAATGCACACCTATGCAAGCTAACGTCTAACAACAATTTCCCATATTATATTAGATATCTGAAAGACGTCTAATTATGGCATAAATAAATATAAATTTTGTCCGGATAGAAAGTACAGATGCACAGAATGATAATCTAGAAAAAAACCTAAGGCCCCATAATAAATCTTAATACATGCTTTTAATTTCATGACCGTTGTACTGTCCAACCACAGATTGCATGGAATTTTCAAGCGTCCAGATCAACGAATCTATGTGAATAAGGGGGGAAAGTAAAAATTTGATGCGCGTATTCCGCTCATTTGAATGAGACTCTGCTTCTGCAAAAGCTGACATCGGTAAAAAATAAATTTATCCATTTCCGGCTGTAAAACGGTGTTTGTCATTCCATACAATCCGTGGTCAGACAGTAAGCATAAATAAAGGAACATGCTCTTTTTCAAAATAAAAAAAAACAAAAAGATACAACTTAATATAGTCACATCCAAGAAAATGTTTCACTCACTTTCATGCATATTTAATTGTAAGAATCTCATCATAATAAATACATTCATAACACATTACTCATTACTACATTTTTCAAGCCATTTTTTAAACCACGCACGAGGTACAGGAAGAATCCTTGTCGCCAAGTCTGAGAATGATATCATTTAGCGCCAAAATATAGGGTTGCCTCCCGTTTATCTGTCAGGATCGTTCCTGCATTGACCGATTTCCATAATACAGGTAGACCGAGCTATGGCAATCCTTTTGCTGCTCATAAACCAAACCATGTGACTGGTGGATATCCTAGCATGGCCCCACTGAATGCGCTGGCGCTTACCAGGCCTTGACAATTTTTGACTTTCCTGTGTTTTAAACCGGGGCAACTATTTCTGCCCTTGAACATGGCCACACTAGATGGAAAAACTTCAAAACTTCATATTTGCCCGTTATGATCGCAAGGAGGCGCCACAAGCCACGGTTGCATGAACCAATCAACGACAAGTTTCAAAGCTTGTTTACTTTAATTAATAAATGAAACAGAAAACAAACATCAATATTTCGCAAGATGCTCAGAAATATACCGAATCAACCATAGACTAATAATAAGAGTAGACCGAGCTTTCTCATTCTTGCTGAAGAAAATTGGTTCATAGATGTATCATGTGACTAGTGGAAGGGCTTGGCGAAGACTTTGGCAGCATGGTTGCTAGATGGTAGCATTATCTATAGTTTGGCACTCGACATGTATTTTAAGACAATGTGTTTTCATTAAAAAAAAATTCCAGGTGCAGAAATTGAACTGTTTTTCTTTTAATTAGGCGTTATTTTGACATTAGTAAGTTTTTGATCAGTTTTCGGTAACTTTTATTTCATTTGGAGCTGTCAGCGTTGGCGTGAACGAAATGGCGTAAACGCTTCGCGTTAACGCAAAAATGTACTAATCGGTATCTTTAATTGAAACTGTAGGTAAAAATCTTACCGTTTGCTGATTCTTCTTGGTCGCTTGCATCTTTTATTGCTAAGAGAGTTATTGAAATTGACTAAAGAAAATGTACAATACTATCTAAACGAAAAACTCACTATATTAACAAAATATTTACAACTTAGAATAACAAATTTACAAATCGGACTCAATAAAAGATCATTCTTCCGTGTTCCATAAATTCTATTTATTTTACTTCGCGTTGGCGTTGATCGTCTGCTATGATTAACGCACGCTGTTGCTAGGATATCCACCAGTCACATGGTTTGGTTTATGAGCAGCAAAAGGGTTGCCATAGCTCGGTCTACTCTTATTATTAGTCTATGGAATCAACCAATTCGAATCGAATCAGTAATGTTATTCAGCTGATTATTTAATGCGTAAATGGGGTATCTAAAGTTGGTTTGGCAATTTCCTTTAATTTAATTTTACATGCTCATTTATACTTTGTGCTTCATTTGTTGGATTATTTTACGCTTAATGGAGAAACTTAATTATTCAGAGGATTATTTTTTATTTTAATGGACTTTTTGATCTTGTTTCTATGCTTTCTTCGGTAGAATTACGGTAACCGCGGGTCGCGTTGGCGGTTTTTTTTTAAAACAGCCAAAGTTGGCACCTATGACTCAATGTAAACAAATTACTTCAATGTAAACAAAGGAAATCCACCAATAAGAATAGACCCCCCAAAAAATGGGCGGAGCTCTCGATGACTCAAACTATCACCTTGGTAACAAAGAGTGTTAACTTTTTTCTTTCTCTGATCGTAACCGCAAGGAAAAAAAATATTAAAATTCTTTTTCATCTTTTAAATGATGATAATGTAACAAATTATACAAAGAAACATATTATTAAACCTGATTTAGGAAATCATAAAGTATAGCTAGCATTTTTTAACAGAGAAAACACTTAAATACTTGGAAGACAAAAAAAAAGGGGGTGGGGGAGTGGATATTTGGAACAGATAATTGATAGTTTTCAAAAACATTCAATGCAAAAAAAAAATAATAATAATAATAACTTAAGCTGCTTTTGGCTGTCGTGCACATTTTATTCGAACGAAATACATACAGCAATGAGCGAAATGGTCAAAAAGGAAACGAAACATTATGTAACATTAACATTGTATTAAAATTAAAAAAAAAAAAAGCTAAATTAATTCAAAATACTACAAAATGACGTTAAAGCTCTGTTAAAATGTAAAATAACAGTCTAATTAAATGATTCAAGAACTCCATTAAAATTTAAATTACTCTACCAAAACACATTGAAACAAATTCTAAGGAACAAAAAAATGTAAAATAAATTCTAACAAAATTTAACAACTAAAAGTTGGATCGAAAACGACATTGAAGTATGAAATAAATCGTCAAATAAACAGAAAACGCCATTAAGTACAATTAAAGTGTAACAGTAAAACAAAAATAATCTATTAGATAAATTAAACTACACGAAAAGATCCAGTCAGAGAAAGTTATCATATAACTGCAAATTTTAATTTTATCTTACTGAATAATTACAATAATTAATAAATTTTAAATTAAAGATGGAACAATAAAACATGAAGGAAAGTACTTACGGCGAGCAAAATCTTTAAAAAAAGTATCCAAAAGATATGAATGACTAATTTTTAAATCAACAACTTAAAATAATTAAAAAACATTCCACGATGTAAAATTTTATAAAATATTTCGACGATCTAAAAATTGAAAAAATACAGTTTACGTTGCCAATTTTCAGAAAAAAATCAACTTTCAGAAATGTAAAAATATAATTGTATAGAATTAAAAAAAAAAAAGATTTATGAGACAAATCAATTACAATTTTTTGTATCGCCGATTGGCCAAACGAATAGCGAATCAGCTTTGTTGTAGGGTTGCTAATATTGCTCTGTCGCCAATTGAGGTAGCGGGTTGCCAGAATGAAATATTTTTCGCCGCGACCCGGTTACCGTAATTCTACCCTTTCTTCGCTTATAAGTCTTTAAAAAGACAAAATAGTTTATGGTATCGCCAAATAAGTACTTTATATGTAACTTGAAATAGTCCCTGACAATAAATAAAATTCAAACTAATCGCCAGTTTAAAAAATGCACTGGTACGTACCTATAACGGAAAATTACCCCCCTCTCCACCCTTTTTTCATTTTAAGAAATGCTAGATATTTAGAACTGCTCCTAATGCTATACAATTAGAGCAAGATTTACAAAAATTTGTAAGCAGATTCTAGGCTCCTGCGGATTCTTGACGGTCTACTGTGTATATTTTATTTTTCCAACAGAAAGTTCATATCCTAATTTTCGCCAAACTTGGCGATCTAATTTCTTGCAAAGTTTCTAGTTCAAAGCTCCTTTCTCATTCATTTTTCAAGTGCAGAAAATAGTTTTTTTATGACTAGAATTCAATGTTTACAGGATTTTACATCGCTAAATATTTTAATTTTCTTAAAAATACACTCAATTTGCGATAACTCAAAGTCTAATAACTCAAATATTACTATAACTCGAAGTTCCGACTTTTTTGTCTTTAATTTCATTCTAATTATTCTAAACAACTCGAAGTTAACTTCTTTCAACTCGAAGTTTTTTCCAAGATTACTCGAAATTTATTTCGAAAGAACGAAAAAAAAAAAGAACGAAGTGACTGTGGGAGAATAATTATTTCACCTTCACTTGCAATCCGAATTTGAAACGAATGAAGATGTGCACATTTCCTGAAGTAGAATCAGCTCTATTCAAGCGCCCACATAGCACAGTCACATCTCGGCAACGTAGCAAATACGTCGCACTGCGACGTCTGTAACGTCTCGGGCACATCACGGCACATTCCAGAAACGTCCCAGAGATGTTCTGGCAACGTGGAATTGTCCGACTTCAGTTACGTTGCAATGCGACGTGTATGGTTCGTCGCAATGTGATGTTGTCGTCGCATTGCGACAGCCCAGAGACGTTCTGGAGACGTGGAATTGTCCAACTTCAGTTACATCGCAATGCGACATGTATGGATTGTCGCAATGTGACAGCCCAGAGACATTCTGGAGACGTGGAATTGTCCAACTTCAGTTACGTCACAATGTGACATGCATGGGTTGTCGCAATGTGACAGCCCAGAGACGTTCTGGAGACGTGGAATTGTCCAACTTCAGTTACGTCGCAATGCGACATGTATGGGTTGTCGCAATGTGACAGCCCAGAGACATTCTGGAGACGTGGAATTGTCCAACTTCAGTTACGTCACAATGCGACATGTATGGGTTGTCGCAATGCGACAGCCCAGAGACGTTCTGGAGATGTGGAATTGTCCAACTTCAGTTACGTCGCAATGCGACATGTATGGGTTGTCGCAATGCGACAGCCCAGAGACGTTCTGGAGATGTGGAATTGTCCAACTTCAGCTACGTCGCAATGCAACATGCATGGTTTGTCGCAGTGTGATGTTTTCATCCCAATGCGACAGTCCAGAGATGTTCTGGACACGTGGAATTGTCCAACTTCAGTTACATGCACATTCATTGGGCTTGTGATATTGCTGAGGAAATGTGACAGCTCGCAGCTAAAAATTTCTGAAATCTTTTCTTATTTATTGGAAAAAAACAAAAATTTTGTATTTTTCATCAAGTAACATTCACAATAATTCTAAATGTTTGCTAAAATTGTATAGCTAACCATTCAAACAAAATATTTAAATTCCCACATAACACAAACAATTTGTACAAGTTAGTACACACTAACTTAAGAAGTACAAAAGAAAAAAAAACTCAGATTAGTTATTGCCAGGGGCGTGCAAAGGGGGGGAGGACACCTGTTGACAAAATATTTTTTAAACTAGGGATGAAAATAGGGATAAACAACATAAAGGGTAACGGGAAAGACATTTGTGATGGGGCCCCAAAATTTTTGTGCATGCCCCTGGTTGTTGAATTCGAATAGTGATTGTTCAATTTAAAAAGTAGAAGGAGCATTCCACGGTATTTTTGACATTTATGTAGAGTCCGTAACGTGACCTTTTTTGCCATAACTTTTTTATTTTCTGTTTGATTAGCATATTATTTTATTTTGATATTTTCCTACCAACACACCAGCTCAAATTAAAATAATTTGCAAATCAAACTGAAAATTAAAAAGTTATGGCAAAAAAAGGTCATGTTACAGACTCTACATAATGTCAAAAATACCTTGGAATGTCCCAGAAAATAATATAGCAAGAGAATATTGTTGCCTCAGAGTAACAGTAAGAAATGTAATCCCAGGAGTAATACTAAGATATCCTACTGTTGCTCTGAGGTGACGATATATATATTTTAGTAGCATTTAGACCCAATAATAAAATATTAATGCAAAAATATTGTTAAATTCCCAATATTCACGGTTGATACAAAATCTCGGTTAAAACGAATATTTTCTTAGTTAAGTTGGTTTGAAACAATCATAGAACCAAGCAAAAATGTTTGGATTATGGACGTGTTCTTTATAGGAGAAAATTGGATAATGCACATGTATTCTGAGACTATCTAGTGTTCCGCCCTCCCAAAAATTTATGTTTCAGGCCACTGCCCACTTTAGCGAGTGTTCAGATAGGGTCCACTATATATAATCAGTAGTGCCCCCCTAGGGTATACTCCATATAGTACAACATATATCCTATACCCTCAAGCTTCAAAAATTTTCACATTATGCATATGATCGCATACACATATTGTGCATAATTGATTACTGGGAGTATACTCTCAGAAAAAATGATAGGACCATCACTGTACATAATTAAATTGAAAATCTTATGCACAATAGGTGCATTCAAATGAAAGTTTAGGCTAAAACAAACAAAAATTTTTGACCCCTCCTCTGAAAACTTTTGGTGATGAGCGCCATTTTTTTGTCGAAATTATACATCATTTTGTACGACTAAAAAGTCAACCATACGTTAAATATTTTTGTATGGAGCATTAAGCCCTTATACCTGTTGTATGTGGACATTTCTCGGAACTTTCTATGTGTCAATGCGGATTATCACTTGTTCCTCCACTGTTTAGCATCCTTCTTTTCAAAAAATGGAAAATCTTAATAACTAACAGATACGTTCATACCGTAATAATGAATAGTAGTAATTCATTTTTTTTAAGACAACACTCATTTGTTTTTTTCACTATTTCACTTATTTATGCAACTGTTATAAATAACAGCTAATCGAACAAATTGTGGAGTTTGTGGCATTTCACATTAACTAAGTTCAACTGTACAGTAAACTCCCGATTATATGAGGAGTTAAGAGGCACAAGTGTAGTGGATATCAAAAATCGCGGCCAAACCGCTAAAAGGCTATAGAGAGGGACAACCAAAGGTAAAAAATATTCTTGCTGACAAACATGGCTTTATTGATACATAGTACAGTGAAACCTCCGAATTGCGGACAGTCAAGGGACAAGAAGTTTTGTCCGTTATTGGGAGGTGTCCGCTATTAGGAGGAACTACTTAATTTACTTTTTTCAAAATGGGCTGTTGTTTCCTTTGTGGAACACAATCGAAATGATTGCGAAAGGTTTACTACATTTTACGTCAAGAGTAATTAATCTGTTTTTTCTTAATAAAGGTATACTGACAGCACACACTTGTCTCAAAAAGCATTTAATCAATTAAAGTAATCAGTTAAAACAGTTTGACATCTCCTTTTTGCATTACAAGCCTGTTTCTCAACATAAATATTTAAATCATTTACCTTAGCAAGTCTTTCAGTGTCCCCTTTGCTCAGGAAAGTTTTTCAATTCTTTACTGTATTTCAGTGCTTCCGAAAATTCTCTACTTTATATGGCTAATTTATTTTATCTGGAGTATCACTATTGCATTATTAACAGTTGGCAATATGACCTTGAATATGGGCAAATCTTTTTCATGTCTAAAAATTAAATAACCCAACGAAACCACGGCGCCATAAAGCTGACTACTACCGGCGCCAGTCTGTTCAATTGCATCTCCCAAGAGCCCCAGTTAGAAAAAGCACCCAGTTTCCCCTTTTTTATCTTAACTTTTGAATAGTTATTGTGTACAAAAATCATTAAAATCTTAAG
Source organism: Uloborus diversus (assembly GCF_026930045.1). Taxonomy (NCBI): domain Eukaryota; kingdom Metazoa; phylum Arthropoda; class Arachnida; order Araneae; family Uloboridae; genus Uloborus; species Uloborus diversus. The sequence continues at coordinate 77,367,370 of NC_072731.1, read as the reverse complement.
AATCATTAAAATCTGCCAATGGCATGGCAAAAACTGGTTTCTGCCAGCAGAAAGCCTACCCTGTGTGTAGTAGAGCATTTTTCTGTGCATTGTTTCAAAATCTTGAAAGTATATGCATATTTTATTTAAAATCACAACAAATAAGAAAGGTAGACTATGAATAAAATAAGTCTTATAAATGAGCAAAATGTTTATTAAGTACAGTAAATATTAAACAAGAAATTAATTCAAAGCTACCTATTTTGAGCAATAATGTTACTATTTTGAATCTTTAATTTGAAAAGTTAATGCCGTTCACAATAGACAAATTGGGGAAACCTCAACTATGTTTTAAAAATATGGTTTAAATCTTTATTTTTCTGAATGAAAATAACTTTTTGGATTACGTAATCTTGCGTGAGCCTGATTATTTTTAAAGTTATGTACAATTTTGTGCAATTATTAGGACTTCACACATCTTATATGTCAGTCATTACACTGAAATTATCTCGAGTAACTTGAAGATTTTTTAAAACTATATTTGACACAATCATATAAGCTTTTTTTAAACAGAGATACATGAAAATAAGAGAATTTTAAAGATATTAGGGTTTATTTTAAATTTAATATCTGTAAGTCAGCATGACTTGGTAGAGGATCTAGCAATAGATGGAATCACAGCACAATACAGAGATATACATCAATACTATTCATACTTACTTAGTCTGCATTCATGACATTTATAATGAATGCTTTATCATTCTAAGTTTATTGTACCAACTATAATTAGTTAACTGCTGACAAAAGGAATGGGACTGCTTAAGAAGACAGAAAAAGATACAACGGCAGAGAGAGTAAGAAAATACACTACTACCCTCTTTCGCTATCCATTTCTGAATTGAATTGTATTGCGCAGAAAAGTTAATATTTAATGTGTGCTGAAATACTGAAGACTAAGCAAATACACATTGGAGAGTAATTGTTTTCATCATACGTTATGCAAATAAAGTAATGAATATAAAATTTAACATAACTCATTCTATTCACACATAATTCTATTAGCTAACTTTTTTATGGATCGAAGACGATCCATCACCTACTAAAACTCAAAATTTTAAAATCAAATGTTTGAAGAGAAGCTTAACCGCTTAAGTTTAAAATAAACCAGCACACGTGTGACAACATTAAAACACAAGGCATAGAAAAAAATAATATCCTTCCATAACAAAGCTATAAATTCGGATTTTTTAAGTATTATTCAAACATTTTTTTTGCACTCAATAAGAGAATAGTACAATTAGTTTACGAACTTTCTCGTTTAATCAGTAATCATAGCGGGAAACCACAGAAAAACACGTTCGGTTAGGGACCGAAAGATTCTGAAAGCGTCAGGGTGAAATAGTGCAATATCTTCGCTTTTCTACTTGATTTTCTTATCGTTCATGCTGCCATCTAGCGAACACATGTATGAGTATCAATGAATATTAATTATAAAATAAGGTTGAAAGCCCTTAATGTTGTCTTCTTTTTTGTTCCGTATTCATTTATTCTTTATAATTAGCCAAAATATAAATATTTGAAGAATTAAAAAGGTTACATTTTGCGTTTATGATGGAAAAAAAATGAAAAATAGACTTTTTCATTTACATACATAATTATTTACTTTAGTGCAATCTTATAAAGAAAAGAGAAGAAGAATGTATTATTTTTGGTTACACTTGGTGTAAATGGATGAATAAATAAATTTTCAAATTTAGTAGCATATAAACATGATAAAATTCAAATTGCCTATAATTGTTAGTAATAATAAAATTATTCAAAGAGACAGGAATAAAGTAGCATTATTAAACGTTTTTTCATTTGGGTTATTCTGAATAAATACATTGTGCATTTGCATGAAATAGACTTAAGATATGTAATAGCTACGATTCATAAAAAGAGTAATTTAAAATTGGACGACAAACATTGGACGTTCTTGGGAATTGGTATTTGTTACATTTGGAGGATGTAAAATTAATCCTCTGAACAAAAAAATTAATGTAACCTCAACTAATGAAAGTATTCAATAAACTTCGGTAAAAAATATTTTAGAGATGAATAAAAAAAGGTATTAATGGAATTATTTTCTTCCTATTCATTTACTTTTTACACTTAGTATTCATTATTAATTAATGCCAGGTGAAAAATAACTATGTACAATAGAATAAAAGTTATTAAACTAGTTTGTTGATAATCATGTCTTTAAAAAGTGAAAAATGTCAGTTAATTAAAAGTGAGTAACAAAAATTTTTAATTGGAAAAAAAATCAAATTCGTTTACAACAAATTTAATGATGAACATAGTTTAAAATATGAGTTTTAGTTTTACATCAAATACAAAAAAAAAAAAAAAGCCCTCAAACATTTTACTCTGCTCATATGTGAAACATTTTCTATGTTAAAATTCTACATGAAAATATTTTTATTGTAATAATGATAAAGGTTATTAGAAATGACTACTTAACATCAGAGTTTGTGATTTTTTAATTTTCTATTTGAATCAAAAAAACTCTGATTTTCTTTATTCAGTTTTTTTTTTTTTTAATCTTGAAACATTTGTAAATTAGGGTTGGTTGGGGTACTGGGTCACTGCGGTAAGTGAGTCACCCCTCTAAAACTGAAATATGGATAAACAACTCTTCAAACTCTCTTCAACTCTTTCAAACTCTTTTGCACAGATCATGTTAAATTCCATCACAGTAATTGGTTTAACACATATTTGGGATTCGTGAAATTTTTCTAAGTCATAGCACTTAGTCAAAAAAAAATTCTGATTTTTTTTTTTTTTTTGCGAGTTCAAGCAACATTTTTCAAAGAAGTGTTTCAAGGTTAGTTTTTATTATTTTTATGATAGTTAATTTTTCACTTATAGTATAACTTAAAGTTCATACAGCAACAAGAATTTTTGAATAAAATATTATTAATAAGTGTTTAAGAGGAGGGGTCCCACTTACCCCGTACATTTTTGCTATGCGTGGTAAGTGGTATTACACCCATTTACTAAGTAAGTGGGTATTATATCTACCCCCTCACTATCGGGTAATTGGGTCCCCTATATAATAATGGGGGTCTCAAAATAAAGAGCAACTCTGATTAAGTATTTGACAAAGTAAGTTAAATATTTGAAATAAAAGACAACTATGTGGACTTAGTATAGGAATTGATAGTTGAGCTAAAAATTGCTAAAGCTGATGATTATGTATTTGTGAAACGTTCGATTTAAGTAGGTCTAATGTTGGAAGTTGATGATACAAATTAAAAATAGTGTTGAATTTTCAAGAACGAATAGAAATAGTGACACTTTTTTATTGGCATTGTGCAGATGATGTTGGGATAATTACTGAGGATGAAACGATAATGGTTCTTTTTTACAAAGACGCAGTCATTTAGTGTTTCCAATTATTTTTTTCATTTTATAATTTTGGCAAATTTACTCAAATTGATCTTAATCAACTGTATAACGTCCATTAAACACACCTTTATATGTAAAAGTAAAATATATATCCCTATAGACTTTCAATAAATTTCACAAATAAACTTGCTTTGTTTTTCGTTTTAAAATTTTCCGGGATACAGATTTAAAAGACAGTAAATATCTTATAAGTGGATGATGCATTTACAAAAATATAATTCACACTAAAAATGTACCGCACCGCATTTTTAGATATGCTTCATTTAAATTTAAATTAAAGGGGGTGACCCATTTACCCCTTACTCACGCCCGGCTCCTGGGGTAGGCGGCCGCCTTAGGGTGGCAGATTTTAGGGGTGCCAAATATGGAAGTATGAAAATCTGTTTCAGCGTCATAAGATTTACTGCTTCAAGGCTAAAAGTACAAATAATTTAGAGTGTGTATCAGTGCTTGGACATGCAAAGCATATATATATATATATATATATATATATATATATATATATACACTGTTAAAAAAAATGTATTCAAAAATGAAACTCTGAATGTATTCATTTTTTTTGAATAAAATTGATTCAAAAATGAGTAAATGTGACATCAAATACAAACATACGAGAAATACGAGTCATCATATACGAACATACCCAAGTCATCATATAAGAATACAACACATTATCAAACACTAATTCATGAATAAAGATGCATACAATCATTTAATACTGCAGCTAACGTTTCAAGAACATGGTTTAATAAATATTCATGTATAAATAGGAAATATAATAAGCGTGACTTCCAAGAATAAAACTCGCGAGCTTCGAACTCTTTTCTTATTGCGCATGCTACGCGTCGCTCAAGAGCGTGAACAAGTGTCGACAATGTTCATACGCTTTCGGCTCATATCGGAGCGATCGAAATGGCTGATCTCTGTTCGTCAAGAAAAAACAAGATTGGAAATTGGAAGAGTTTTCATCGAACTTTGAAAGTAAGTTTTACTTTTATTATCATAGTAAGGATAATAAATGAAGGGTTGTATCTAAATTACCCAAAAATTACTTGCCCAAATTGCTCGATAGCACATTCAACATCCGACTGTGCTCGGAACATATTTTTAAACATTATATTTTATGTGGATATATATGTTTTCAAACTGTGAAAGAAAGTTCATAACGAGCTTCGTAACCTTTATTATCGTAGTAAGGATACTAATTGAAGGGTTGTATCTAAATTACCCAAAAATTACTTGCCGAAATTGCTCGATAGAACATTCAACATCCGACTGTTCTCGGAACATTTTTTAAACGTTATATTTTATGTGGATATGTTTTCAAACTGTGAAAGGAAAGTTCATAACGAGTTTCTTAAATTTTATTATTTATATTTTACTCTTCAAATTTGAAAAAAAAAAAAAAAAAAAGCGAAAGCAACATCTTGCACAAACAGCTATGGAAGAAATTAGGTTCTCATCAAGCATAAATCGTTGCATGAATACATTTTTGGAACACTTGTGTGTTTCACTGCAAAAATATTTTTTCTTTCGAAATACCACTAATATAAAAACCTTTTTGCCGAAAAGTAACAAGAAATACAGATTTGAATTCAACATATTTCAGTGAACATATTAATCATTTATCGTTACATAACTATTGATAAGATTTCCAAATCTTTAGTATGATTCACTCGGCCATGCACAGGCTTGCTAGATTTTAGTAATGTTATCGGGTCGAGGGAATGCCCCCCCCCCCCGTAATCCTAAGCTTTGCTCCCTCGCGTAAATAAATAAAACGCGTATCTGCTTGTCAAATTTTGCTGAAATTAGTGGTGATGAAATTTAAAATTTAATTCTTAATTTTTATTCAAAACATTCTGTGTAACAAGAATACAAAATGTATCAAAATGGAAAACAAACTCTAAAAAAATATTAAACTAAACAATTTAAATATCAAATAACCCTCTTAAAAAATGTTTAAAAGTTCAGTTTAAATACAAAACGAAGGAATTAGGGGCAAAAGTAACTACAACTATAACAGCAGTAGGATATTTATTCATTCCACTTGATAATAAGTTCTCCATAACGAGACTATATTTGCTTACAATATGAAAAATTAATACCGTAATGTTAAATTGACAAGCAAACTATTAAGTTACTCCTATAAATTAATACATAGTTAACAATTAAAAACATTATATACTCAATTATTATGGATAGGAATTGCATTTACATGTAAGAGCTGAGAGAGAGAGAGAGAAATGCTTTTCTCTAACAATTTTAAAGTAAACTTCACATTTTTACAATAATTTTTGATTATTAATCATGCATTGTATCATTAACAAATACATCATGAGTTACTTGTATAAATTATGAAATGCATGGTGAACAATAATAAACAATATAGAAGGATTACTTAGGGATAATGTTAGTATTTACATGTAAGACCATGGTGCTTTCCGCCATTGAGAAAGCTTCATACTCTTTGTGAAAATAGAACTTCGTTTTTAAAGAAAATTTTACATTTTTACAGAAACTTGAGAGACATCAATGCTGCATTGTGCAATTTACAAATAAACTGTTAAATACTTCTAAAAAATTGATAAATGCATGGTGAGATATAAAAAACGTCATACATACATTGGTTTTGGATAGAAGTTGCATTTACATAAAAGAGCCGAGACGTTTTTCACCTCCTATGAAAAAGATCTTCATTTTTTGAATGATGCATTATGTAATTTACAAAAAAACCTTTCACTGCGTCTATAAGTTATGAAATGCACAGTAAGCAATAATTTATAAATAGTACTGCATCACATACGGTGAGCCATAACAGTCATTCTACGGTGAGCAATAACTATTTTACAATCACATATTTATATTATCTTTGTGTTTCATAATTTTGAAGTGCACAGTGAGCAAAAACTTTTTTACAACAGAATATTACAACTCTAATTACAAAATGTATGGGGAAAAACATTTTTTCAATTCTATATTACATACGGTGAGCAATAACTACAGTCGGACCTCCATATATCGAACTTCCACATATCGAAATTTTCTATGTATCGAAATCCCAGCAAATTTCTATGTTCATTACATAGAAAAGTTGTTTCTATATATCGAAAAAATCTCTATATATTAGAGATGTACCGAGTAGCACTTTGGCCGAGTACCGAGTACTCGGCTTTTTATTACTCGGCCGAGTACCGAGTACTTGGCCTTTCACTACTCGGCCGAGTTCCAAGTACCAATTATGTTTTAAGAAGAACCACCGACACACATGTGATGAATTTTGAACTTATTGAAATAGTAGTATAAACCTCCTTGTCCATATAATAGTTTTTAAAACTAAATTCCCGCTGAAATTTAATTACGCATTATATATATACAATTTTGTTTGTGTCAAAAATTTTACAAAAAAATAATTTTTTAAATTAAAAATAAATAAATAAAAGGTATGATTAATCAAGTTGGAATTAAAACAAAGTACAGTAAAATCCCTCTAATGCGGACACTAACAGGACAAATTTTTTGTCCGCAATAGAGAGGTGTCAGCAGGACAGGGGTTAAATAATGTTATTTGCATTGGAACTGGGGAATTAAAAATTGTCTGCATAAGAGGGGTGTCCGCCTTTGAGGGGTGTCCGTTAGGAGGGGTTTCACTGTATACCAATCAATTATAGTTCTAATCTTCCAAACATAAATAATTTTTAAAAGCAGATAAAACAAATGTGCAGGAACACTCCAGACACATGTTTCTGCCCCCCCCCCCCCCCCCCCCCCCCCGTTACAAGGAACGTCTTTTTCAGTGCATAACATGTGAGCTAAAGAATGTAAAGACATTCAACAAAAAAAAATACGACTTTTGTCGGATGCCTTTAAATCTACGAGCCCCCATTTTGTGCATTGAAAAAGGAATTCCTTGTAATGCCAAAACACGTGTCTGCAGAGTTCCTGCACTGTACTTTTAAGGTTGTTTTATTTTTTAAGCAAAGGTATTTTCACATTTTTTATAACTAATTTTTGTTTGCAGCAAAAATCCATTTTTAATATAAAAATTCCATATTTTCTATACTTACATTTTTTGCGTAATTTTTAATAAATAAGTTTTATTAACTTTGCCGACATTAAAATAAAGATTTATTCCATTGAAGCATTACAAACTTCATTATTCTCAAAATTTAAATTTGACTTATAAATTTTAATTGTAAATGATTGCAGAATATAATGCTTGCTCTTTTTTTATAAATTTTAGTATGTCTTGGACAATATTCAATTTTTTGCAACTACTTGGTATTGGCCGAGTATCTGATCAGAATTTGGCCGAGTACCGAGTACTCGGCAAATTGGCCGAGTAGGCCGAGTACCGAGTAGTTACCGAGTACTCGGTACGTCTCTAAACCAAAGCTTATGAAGTCATGTAATTTCAGCATTAATTATGAAATAAAAATGGATTTGTGCTGAAAAGTAGAAAACAAAATGCAGTGTTAAATTGCACAAATTTGCAAATTTTTATAAATTAGTTTATTGCAAATATGCATTTTAATGTTATCTTTTTTCTTTTGTTATAATCGTGTTTACCTTTTTAAGATTAATTTACAATATTTTTTCTATGAAGTTAGCATTGAGTAAGAACACTATAAAAAATTAACTCTTTCCAAACCAAAATATTATTTTAAAACATATAATAGAAATAAAACTACAGTCGACGCTCATTATAACGACCACACATTATAAAGACCGTCCCATTATAACGACCAGTGGTAAAAGTCCCAACTTTGTTCCTATGAACTCTATGTTAATTTGCTTTCATTATAACGACCTTTTTGTATTGTCTAATCCAATACAGCGACCGAATTCAGCGGACGCTATTTCTGGTGTTCTTTCCAATAAACAAATTTGTAGCTTGAAATGACTTTGATTATTGTTTACGGACATCTGCCTGAAGTTTTCAATGTCAAATCGAACTTTGAGAGGGGTGGAGGGATTACCATTCACCACTGCTAGCACAGAAAAAATAATGGGAGGAAAAATCGAGAAATTTCCAGATTCCTAAGAAAAGGGAGTTGACAGATGTGTTGGTAGTTTGGTGTTTGAATCTAGTGGTTTTTAAAATTTGGGGTTCTCGAGGGACTTTTAAATGCTTCTTTGAAAAGCAAGAAAAACACAATTTATCACCTATATCTGAAACAGAAAATAATGTTTCGCAAAAATCACTTCTGTCAAAAAGGCAAACATCTGTCTGGTTTTATCTTCAGAAAATGTTGTGGTAGTAGTAGTAATAGCAGCAGATTTGCAAGTGTGTAACATTTTCCTCCCTATATTTTCTACTTTAAAATTTGTTTAATATTCTGTCATAATATTTTGCACACGATTTTTCTAAAAAATTCCTATGATAAAAATAATTTGGGCATTTAACTGGAATGTTTGAAAAAGTACCATTTTTTTCGGAACAGCGGGGCATGCATGATGACCGTGTATATATTTTTTAATTATACCTCTTATAACGACCACTCGTTATAAAGACCTTTTTCTATGGGACGGAGATGGTCGTTATATCGAGCGTCGACTGTATTACTATTTCGATTGTTAAGAATATTGGACCAACACATTTTTTCATGATTTATCTAGTCCTCTTTTTTTTTTTAAATCCCCGGAGAGAACGGATGTCATGCATCTCTTCTGGCAACTTTTGTACCTACTTTTCTTGCATATGTACTTCATTTTGCATTCAATTTTTTAATTTCTTAAATTTTCTTTTTTAGCGAACCTTTCGATGATATGGTATCTCCAACATTATCACATTGCTGAAGGTTGTAAAGGCCAAAAATGACAAAGATATTTATTTAATATTTGATTTTATGGGTAAATATAGGTTTTTATAAGTTGATTGTATCTCAAGATTCATGTTTAATCAGGGTTTGTTGATTTTAATCAGCTTGATTTAAATAGTGATTAAAAATCATGATCTAAATCAAGTGATTTTTTTTTAATTGATTTAAATCAATTGATTTGTATTAAGTGATTTTTTTTAACAAAATCAGTAATTAAAATCAGTTGATTTTACTTTTATAAATTAATTTTGCATTTTTAAAATGTATTGCTCTAAATTTAACTACACTGCATTATACTATCTTAACCTCAACAGGCAAAACTACATAGATCCCTCTTTCTGTGTGTGATGCAGATTTTCACTCTTGTAATATTGCTTTTACTCCAAAATTAGTTTAGAACAAAATAAAAATTTTGAGTTTTTCTTACACGCCATGACTAATATAGTTCAGAAAAGTAGTTGGTTAACATATTATTTTAGACTAAAAACGTACATGATAATGGAAACCTTATCTTTAAGCAAAGCATTAAACAAAATCACATCTTATCTAAGCATTATAACATATTTTTGAATCTTAAAATTAGAGACGTACCAAGTAGCACTTGGGCCGAGTAGCCGAGTACCCGGCCTTTCACTACTCGGCCGAGTACTCGGCTTTTCACTACTCGGCCGAGTTACCAAGTACCAATTATGTTCTAAGAAGAACCATCTACACGCATGTGATGAATTTTGAACTTAATGGAATAGTAGTATAGACCTCCTTGTCCATATAATAGTTTTTAAAACTAAATTCCTGCTGAAATTTAATTACGCATTACATAAACAGTTTTGTTTGTCTAAAATTTTACAAAAAAATTATTTTTAAAATTAAAAATAAATAAAAGGTATGATTAATCAAGTTGGAATTAAGGCAAATTACAGTAAAATCCCTCTAATGTGGACACTAACTGGACAATTTTTTTTGTTCGCAATAGAGCGATGACCGCAGGACAGGGGTTTAAGAATGTTATTTGCATTGGAACTGGGGAATTAAAAATTGTCCGCATAAGAGTGGTGTCTGCTTTGAGGGGTGTACGTTACAGGGTTCGTACGGGTCATGGAAATCCTGGAAAGTCATGGAAAAAAATTAACAGAATTTCAGACCTGGAAAAGTCATGGAAAATTGAAATTTTCATTGAAAGTCATGGAATTTTTTTTCAAGTCATGGAAAAATGTCCTGGACAAAGAGAAAGGAACAGTAGCTAAAGGAGCATTAGAAATCTTGAGTGATTTAACAGTATAGCACATAAAAGCTATTAAAAGTGGAAAACTGAACGTTAGAAAAATCAAATCTAAATTTCATATAGACATTTCATATAGGCATTCATATAGACATTTTGCTTATGCTCATTTCCAAATATTACCAAGTTTGAGATTAAATAGTGCTATTCTCTTCGTGTAATGAGGTCATGGAAATTTTCATTGAAGTCATGAAAAAGTCTTGGAAAAGTCATGGAATTTTTTCATCCAAATAGAGTATGAACCCTGACGTTAGGAGGGTTTTCACTGTATACGAATCAATTATAGTTCTAGTCTGCCAAATATAAATAATTTTTAAAAGCAGATAAAACAAATGTGCAGGAGCACTGCAGACCACATGTTTCTGCCCCCCCCCCCCATTACAGGGAATGTCTTTTTCAGTGCATAACATGTGAGCTAAAGAATGTAAAGACATTCAACAAAAAAGTCCGAGTTTTGTCTTTAAATCCACGAGCTCCCATTTTGTGCATTGAAAAAAAGAATTCCTTGTAATGCCAAAACATGTGTCTGCAGTATTTCTGCACTGTACTTTCAACGTTGTTTCATTTCCTTTTATTTTTTAAGCAAAAATATTTTTATATTTCTTATAACTAATTTTTGGTTGAAGCAAAAATCCAATTTTAATATAAAAATTCCATATTTTCTATACCATTATATATTTCCATATTTTCTTTTTTGCATAATTTTTATTAAATAAGTTTTATTAACTTTGGAGACATTAAAATAAAGATTTATTCCATTGAAGCATTATAAACTTCATTATTCTCAAAATTTAAATTTGACTTATAAATTTTAATGGTAAATGATTGCAGAATATAATTCTTGCTCTTTTTTTTATAAATTTTAGTATCTGTCTTGGACAATATTCAATTTTTTGCAACTACTCGGTATTGGCCGAGTATCTGATCAAAATTTGGCCGAGTACCGAGTACTCGGCAAATTGGCCGAGTAGGCCGAGTACCGAGTGGTTTCCGAGTACTCGGTACGTCTCTACTATATATCGAAATTTTTTTCGAGATACTCGTAGGTTTTTCTCTGCTTTAGACTGTTGGTATCATGAAAAATGAAGCTTAGCGGAGAAAATTATGTTCACTAAAGGTTGCTACAAAACTTGAGGAATCTGGGGTTTAGGAGTGTGTAGTTCGGTCGTTGTTCCGTTCTGGAGTTCTTACATTCCCTCAAGTTTATTTCAAATCTTAGTTGTAACCAGTATCACTGTAAAATCAGTTTCAAGCTATCCCTTTTGTCTGTTGAGTATCATTCCTAGTCTTTTTAGCTTCAGTAAAAATCATTCAAGTTAAGTAGATTGATTTTTTACTTTTCACTCGATTCCATTGTCAAAACGAAAATCCCCTAATGTTACAGATCAAGTTGATTTGCCGAAGAATGAAGATGTATGAAGGCGCAAAAATGTAATTTCTGCGAAATTAATATTTTTATTGTTATCTTTCATTTAATGCCTGTTTAAATTATAAATTGGGTTTCTTGCACGTTTTAATGATTTAGAAGTTTTTTATGTTAAAATAAGATCGTTTCTGTATATCGAATTTTTTCCCGGCAATTTGCTACTTCGATATATGGAGGTCCGACTGTATATTACGATCGCGTATTTACAATAACTTTGTGCAACATAATTACGAATTGCATGGTGAACAAAACCTTTTTCCAACACTATGTTGCATACGGTGAGCAATACGTTACATATCACGGTGAGCAATATTTTGCATACTACGGTTAGCAATAACTTGAATTGCAACTATTGTCAGAATCAGAATCTCGTGTTACAATTTCACGTCCGGGAAAGTTTGAATTCTGGCCTTTAAAAAGCATGAAATAAAAATTTTAAAAATCGCCTACTGAAAAAAACTTTAAATGAAACTAAAATAAAAAATTTAAAAAAACCCCGACTAAAAAAAACCTTAAATAAAACTAAAATAAAGAACTAAAAATACCCGACTAAAAAATGTTTAAAATAAAATATTTATCGACTTTTGAGGTTTCTGATAAATTGCCTTATAAATAATAGAAGTAATATATCCAAGCGTCGTCGTGTCGGGGGACCAATATGAAAATAAAATATGAAAGAATGAAAAATAATAAAGTAATGAACAGAATGCAGCTAATAATGATAAAGTAGCTATGATATCTAAATACAAGAGTTTGCTCAGCGGTCTATATAACCTACATACCAATATGAAAATAAAGTATGAAAGAATGAAAAGTAATAAAGTAAATAACAGAATGCAACTAATAATAATAAACATCAGTTTTTACTTGCAGACAAACATAAAGCAAATTACCCATTTACTATATTATTTTATTTATTTATTTTTTTGCTTTTTTTGAAATGGTTTATTTATTTTAAATTAAATTGATAATTATACTTAATATATAAATAAATTTACTATGTTAAATGGAAATGCATTTACACTTCATAAAATAGTTCAAAAATTTTCTATTTTAAACTTGATGCATCTTTAATCCAAATCGATGCTCTTCTTCGAAGACATTTGGCATTTTTTCATAGGAAAAGCACAACCCAATTACGTCTTCTTTTTTTTTTTTTTTTTGTGAAACTTGCTTTTTATAACAAAATTTAAGAGTTGGGAATGTATGCGCTCAGATTTGATTTCCATATCTTATGCATGCGATAGGAAAATATTAAAAGAGTGGACACTTTTATTTTTGAATTTTCTTACTCATTTTAGGAGAAAGGTCTGGACCCCCGTGGCTATGTCACTGGTGTTCTAACAAATATAGTTGATCATATCAACAAAATATATTTGAAAGTGAAACATAATTATTTTTCGCTAAGTAATAATTTTGTTAAACAATGTTGCAATTTTAAAAATTATGCAACATTCGATATCAGGTAAACAATGCAATGCTGAGACGCCTGTCGCATATCTATAAGATGACAGATAATCATTATTGCAGAAAGATTTTTTAAAATCTTTTTCTGCACCTATCTGCCCGATTTTAAGTAGAAAAATACAGTTCAATATCGTTGAGTTTTATCATTTTCAGTTAAACGCTTTTCGTAATATTCAATATTTTTTTTTGCATATGTTTTTTTATTGATGAGTTTTCTATTCCTTAGGTATGTGAATTACATTTTCGCAAAGAAGACATTCTTCATGAAGCAGAATTCTTCGATGAAAAGTCGATGAGACTTCTAAAGAGTGAAATATTTGGTATGTCCCACAATGACTCAAATGCTGCATCCAGTGCTTTCACATTTATGATCCAAAGTTTATTGTCTCCGTACAAAGATGTGGCACATATTTTGCCAGTCCGTAGCATAGATGCTGACGATTTCCATTCATATATAAAAAAAATCTTGATTGGTTTAGCTGCCATAGGGTTTAATGTCATATCAGTAGCCACTGACAATAATGCTATTAATAAAAAGGCCGTTACTATGTTTGCCTCTCCCCTTGAGTCGCGGGTTAGGTATGATTATCCTGGAAGTCCAGGAAAATATTTCTATTTTTCTTTTGATTCCGTTCATATTTTTACAGACTACATTCAGATTCTTTGCAAGTGGTGGTCAATAATGAATGTGAAAACTTTGTATAAGGGTGAGCATAAAAGGGATGAGTTCCAAACGCCTCTCACACCAAATACTGACACAGCTCAGTATAAGTTCTTAACTAACTTTATTAATTGGTTAGACAAATGGGAGGAAATGAATTGTACAACTGGTGGATTAACAAAGCAAACCCATCTAGCCATAAGCCATACTACAAAAGCTATGCTTGCTCTTGCCGAGTACTGTTTTAAAACTTTAAATTTCGATTATTTTTTACCAGGGAAAATACAGACTCATTAGGAGACAGATTTGGGTCTTACCGTACATTGGCAGGGTCAAATTACAATGTCAGTATACGTCAAATTTATGACACTGAAACAAAATTGAGAATGCAAACAATTTTACCCCTTGTGTTAAAATTGAAAAGTTGTGGAGAATTGTTACTAAGTTTTTTTCAGGACAAACATTGGGATGAAGATGAAGATAGCTCAGATTCATATCCTTTTTTTAATGGTTTTCTAATCACTCCGGAAGAAATGGTAAGTACTCAATCGAGTTTGCCAATTTTAACATACATTAGTGGATATGCAGCTCATAAAGTTCTATTGAAACTAAAGTGTGAACAATGTCGATCAACTTTATGCATTGATAAGCCCCTTGACACAGATGTAAACAATGATTGGATATCAAAATTAGACAGAGGGGGGTTGAAATACCCACATCCCGAAGTTGTTTGTGTTTCGCAATTCACATATGCAGTTGTAAACAAATTGTTGTCAACACATTTTGAATCAAATTTTATCAGTTGTCAAAATCACAGAAAGGTTGTAAAATATTTAACTCTTGATGTACTGGATGAAAATGATATTTCTCTAGGTATCGATGAATGTGAGAGTCATGATTCTCTGTTTCTTGTAAAACAAATTGTATGGGTTTTCATTAATATATTTTTGAACAACTTTTGCAAAAAACAAAATGATTCTCTTCAAAAAATGAAAAAAGATCAAAAAGAAAAAAATACACTGAAAAAATTTAAGAAAGATGCACGTAAATTGTCCACACTAAATAAATAAGCAATTTTATATTGTTTCTATGAGTTATCTTTTAAAATGTAAAAGTTTGACTGAATTATCCTAAACTATTTTTAAATTACAACCTAGGGAATAGGTGAAAACACTGTGATGTACCTTGCCGATTATTGTCAAGGTTGCCACGCCACAGGGAAACCTGAAGAAACAGGGAAAACATAGGGAATTCAAATATATGTATATATATATATATATAAAGAACTGACCATCCAGCAAATTTCAAAAATTTCCTCAAAAACCTGGAAAATACAGGGAATTTTTTTCTTCTTAAATTGAAGTTGCGAAAATCAATTTCCTAATATTTAAACCACCAAAAAACAAATAAATTACTAGTAATAATTATAATGATAATATTAATAAAGTAAAATAAAAAATGGCAATTTTGCTTAAGTTTTTATTTTCAAGTTAAATATTAAAATATTCATCATAAAAATAGATTCTTGAATTTCATGATAATTTTGAGTGTATGAAATTAGTCGTCAATAATCTTTATTCTGGATCACTTACACACTTTTAGGTCCATGTAATGAATGGTCAAAAGAAGTTTTTTTTTTTTTGAGTAAAAAGTTGAATATATTCAATCACCATGCTATTATTTCAGTTATTATGAATTCTTATTTATTTTCCCTTACTTATTTAGATTTTTTTTTAAAACCTGTGGTGAAATTATCAAGATATTTATGTTCTTTTTCAAATATCAGTGTCCGCTTGTTTATAATGTTTCATTTTCATGCAGGGAAATCATAGGGAATTTTTCTTGCAAAATTGATTAGCAACCCTGATTGTGAAAGTGTGCAGAATTTTAATTTCTAATTAGTTATGGACAATGAAGTTTCTTAATGTATTGTACAAAGAGAAATGAACATCTTCTTAAACCCTTAAAAAAAAAAAAAACTGAATTTTTCTATTTTAGTTAATAATTTTAAGTTTTATCAATTAAAATTTAATTATTATTAATCATTATTGATGCTGTATATAAAAAAGAAAAGAGTCAATTAAATTAAACCGTGCTTTATGAGTGTAAAATAGTAGACCACCACCTCTGCATATGTAGTGTGAACTGTTAGTACTTGATTCTTAATTTTTCATGTTTTTGATTGTGAGTTCCTAATAGCTAAATAATTTGAGTGTTAGCTCTTGTTTGACCTCATGTGTAACATAAATGGTAATAGGTGTTTTTTATGTGATGTATGTGTTATCATGTGCAAATAAAAGTTACTGTGCTTAAAATATTGTCTTTATTTGAGTATCACATTCATAAGCTAGTTGAAAGCATAACATATGCTAAGCATTCCTTTTTTTTTTCAATTTTTTTCAGAACTTTTTCTACAAGAAAGGATTACTTGTGTGAAAGTACAAAATTACATCAATATGAACAAAAGCAAAATCTCTTTAAACAATTAAGTCATTTATTTGTTCACAGATATTTTGTTTAAAATATATTAGGAATATTTATTTACTTATGTGTAGACTCAACTTATTTATTTTCCTTTTGAAGAAGTTATACTAATTTGCCAAAGCTGTATAGTTCCACCCAAAAGTCTTCAACTAATTGCCTATTTTGATATTTATAGCAAAAGAACATTTTACCAAAGCAGATTAAGTTGAAAAATCAGAGATAATTATTTCTTCAAAAAAAAAGAAACTTGGAAACTTCAAATTAAACAAGACTCAATAAAATATTTCTCATTTATTAATAACCCTACATGAAAAAAATGTACGCTCTAAATAATTTTATAATTATTTACGGTACAAGTTTCCCCAACCCCCCCGATGTCTATTTGAAATTTTGAAAACGTGTGAAAGTAAAATTTGAAGATTAATTTTCTGCCCTGGAAAACGCACAAGTTTCACTTATAAAATTAGCAAAATAAGTGATTTTGTGAGGTGAAGGAGAAATAAGCTGTCTATTCTATTAGATTGGTGATTTAATTGAAAAAGATATGCGTCACCTTTTTTTTATTTAATATTTAAATTCGTGTTACATTGTACGCACGGCGCTTTCCCGACCGATTTCCGTCAAGTCACGGCGCGAGAGAAACTGGCCTCATTTTGACCACGTGACTCGCCCGTGAGCAGGCCTTCCAGATATAGGGGGCGTTGTTCGAACCCGAGGCCCTCCGGCTCCGAATCCGACACTCTACCGATCGGGCTACCACGGCCCCTCTGTAAATTTTATGGGAAAAAATTTGGCCTTGTATAGTAAAACGCCATTCTATTGATGGGTATTCTCCGCAAATTTTACAGTTTTGCACAACCAACCCAGCTGCCGGTAAAAATCCGTAATTTTTACGGAATTTTTTTTACATTATGCATTTAAAAAAATGGAACACAAAATTCACTTATTTTCACACTACTTTACTCAAAAATTTTTATGGACTTTTAAATGTCTGAAATGATAATTGCACTAAAGTGCATGGCAATACTTAGAATGTGAATTCAAGATGTTTTCAAAAGTGAGCTGACCCAATTCATATATTTGAAATAAGCCATTATACTTGATTTCTAAATGTACTCAAAAATGAGTACATATAACTGAGCTAAAAACGCATTATTAATTAATTAATGTATTCATATTTGATTTTAAAATGTACTCGAAAATGAATACATATAACTGAGCTAAAAACTAATTATTAATTAATGAATGTGTTCATATTTGATTCAAAAATGTACTCAAAAATGAGTACATATAACTGAGCTAAAAACTCATTATTAATTAATGAATGTGTTTATAATTGAAACAAATGTGTACTCATATTTGATTACCAGAATGTACTCAAAAAAATGAGTACATGTGTTTCTCAAAATTGAACCTTATTGATTCGGAGCTATATTGAGTAATGAAAGTATTCAAAAATGAGTAAATTTTCATTATTTTTGAATACCCATTTTTAACAGTATATATATATATATATATATATATATATATATATATATATATATATATATATATATATATATATATATATATATATATATATATATATAGTTCGGAATATAACTGAAAATTCAATTTAATTTTAGAGGCGGCAAATTGCGTGGTTTAAAAGTCTTTTGAAAATATTAACGTCCGTTTCAGTGATATAAGATGCACTACTTTATTAATGAAAAAGACAACTTAAAGTGTGTACCACAGCTTGGATATGCAAAACCCATATTATTATTTTATATTATGATTATTATTACTCAATGGGGGTGATTGGGGTGCGGCACTAGTCAATATCGCCTAGGGCGGCAGAACTACTAGAGCCGGCCCTGCCCTTACTATGGGGTAAGTGAGAGTCCCGTCCGATTTTTTAAAAAATATAATCGTTAAGAATATTTAAAGCATTTTAGAAAATAATGAAGAACTTTTGTTTATTAATAATATATAAGATAAAATAAGACAATAAGTTTAAAATTTTTTGCTTCAAAACTTATGCATAAGTTTTCAAAAACAAACTATTCTCAAAAGGGGTCCCACTTACCCCAACCAACTCTACTTTACACATTTAAAAACATAATATACTTCCTACACAATAGGTGAAACAGCAACTTTTTAGCTATTTGCATTTTATGGCAGTAGCTATGTTTGAATGATAGGTATAAGTAGACCAGTTTTAACACAAATAATGTATGATTCAAAATAAATTTAACGTTTAAAATTAAAAAAAAGGTTCATAAGAATTTTTATTTTGAACTTTTGGTGCAAGTCTAGTGGCATAGTCCATAATAAATTTTTATTATAAAATGTCTGTACATGTACATTGTGCATAGTAATCTACAATTTTTCCCCCAGTCTCTTCTCCCTCTTTTTTCAAGCAGTTTTCAAGTATAATTTTCTCTTTTTTTAAACTGAAAACTGTCACACATGATGATAGAAGTCTTACAATGACAATTAGAAATCCTTCAGAACAAATTTTGACTATCAACCGCTAGGTTTCAAATCTAGCTGCTCTGCCCCCCCCCCCCTTCCCCCAGCTACTACCACCAATCCTTCAACTATATACTTCTAGGAAACAGTGGTACCCCTTTTTCCTATTATTATATGTTTCATATTTTTTAGAAGAAAAAATCTTAAAATTTGGCAGTTTTCTATGTTTATCAGCTTTTAGAGTCTACAAAAGTTCTGAAATATATTTAATTGGGGTGAATAAGGCAATTGTTAAAACTTGATCATAAACCAGCCTGAACTGATGAACCTTTTAGCTTACTCTTAAAATTAGCATTAGTTCTCTAAATATTCAATAAATTCTTAAGATTCATAAATAGGTTATAACGTTTAGATAAGATGCGATTTTGTTTGACGCTTTGCTTAATCTGGGGGGTGCCCCTCCTTCTAAAGGAAAAGAGCACCCCCCCCCTTAAATGTCACGTAGTGTTCCCCCCCTCCCTTATCAAGAGCTCCACAAAATTGAGAAAAATACTCCTAAAAACAACCCCCATACAAATTTCAATGGATCAGTCTGCGGCATGACCCTCCCCCCCCCCCTTTGGTGGGCACCCCTGGCTTAATAATAAGGTTTTCATCATCATGTACATTTTTAGTGTAAAATAATGTGTTAAACAATTACTTTACTTAATAAGTTTACTTAATTACTTTACTTAAAGTAATGGTGTATAAGAAAAAATGCAATTTTTTATATATACTTTTTACCGAACTGTAATTTTGGAATAAAAGCAATATTGCAAGAATAATCTATGTAGTTTAGCCAGTTGAAGTTAAGATTGCATAATGCAGTGCAGTTAAATTTAGAGCAATACATTCTAAAAATTCAAATTTAATTAATAAAAATAAAATCAACTGATTTTAATCAATGATTTTTGTTAAAACAATTTCTTGATTTAAATCAACGGGTTTTTTTTCTAAATTACTTAATTTAAATCATGATTTTAATCATAACTTAAATCAAGCTGATTAAAATCAACGAACACTGCTTAACATTTAGTAAGATTGTCAAGCAGTTAACAATAAGTATTAACAAAATCGAAAGCGTTGTACGGTTCCAAATTATGAACACATTGAGAATTAAAAAATGATAACAATTAGAATTATAAAAAATGGTGCTCATATTTTAATATTTTGTTGTCAGTCAAGAACTTTTTTCTTTTTAACGTTTTCTTAAATTAGTCAAGTGCATGCTGGGTAAAGTGACATAGTTCAATTCGTTTACTTATTCAATCATTTTAAGTATTAATTCATTAAATAACTAACAATTGCCTAATTCACCCCAATTGGATTTATTTCAGAACTTTAGTCGACTCTGAGCTGATAAGAAAATTTTCAAATTTTAAGAATTTATCTTGAAAAAAGTATAAAAATTATGATTCTAGGAAATATAGTAGCACCAATGTTTCCTAGAAGTATAAATGAATGATTGGTGGTAGTAGCTGGGGAAGGGGGGGGGGGCAGACCAGCTAGAGTTGAAACCTAGTAGTAACGAAATTTGTACGAAAGGATTTCTAATTGTCATTGTAAAACTTCTATTATCATGTGTGACAGTTTTCTTTTTATAAAAAGAGAAAATTCTGTTTGAAAACTGCGTGAAAAAGGGGAGAGAAGGGACTTAGAAAACATTCTAGATTGCTATGCACAAAACATTTTATGATAAAAATTTACTATGAACTATGCGTCTGGACTTGCACTAAAAGATCAATAATGATAATTGATATCTACAAATGTTTCAAGACTGAAAAAAAATCTAAATAAAAAAATCCGAATTTTTTGATTTAAAAAAAGTTAAAAAATCACAATCCCTGATGTTAAGTAGTCATTTCTAACCTTTATCATTATCACAAACTATTTGCATATAGAACTTCAACATAGAAAATGGGTTTCACATATGAGAGTCTTGCACAGTAAAATATTTGAGTGCTTTTGTCTGTAGTTGATGTAAAACTTAAACTCATATTTTTAACTGATAGGTTCATCACTAAATTTGCTGTAAACGAATTTGAATTGTATGTATATATTTTTTTTTTCATTCAAAAATTTTCGTTGTTCACTTTTAATTAACAGACATTTTTCAGCACCATTTTCATTTTTAAAAAATATGATTATCAACAAACTAATTTAATAACTTTTTTTCTATTGTAAGAAGTTATTTTTCACCTGTCATTAATTCATATGAATGCTAATTGTAAAAAGTAAATGAATAGAAAAAAAAAATAATTCTATCAATGCTTTTTTTTTCATTTCTAAAATACTTTTTAGTGAAGTTGACTGAATACTTTCATCAGTTGAGGTTACATGAACTTTTTTGTTCAGAAGATTAATTTTACATCCTCCAAATATATCAAATACCAATTCCCAAGAACGTTCAATGTTTGCAATTTTTTCGTCCAATTTTAAATTACTGTTTTCATGAATCGTAGCTATTACATTAAGTCTATTTCATGTGAATGCGCAATTTACTTACTTATTCAGAATAACGCAAATGAAAAAAAAAACCTTTAATAATGCTCTACCTTATTCTTGTCTATTTGAATAATTTTACTATTACTAACAATTGCAGACGATTTGAATTTTATCATGTTAAAATATTACTGAATTTGAAAATTTATTTATTCACCCATTTATACCAAGAGTAGCCAAAAATAATGCATTCTTCTTCTCTTTCCTTTATAAGATTGCACCATCTAATGTAAATAATCATGCATGTAAATGAAAAAGTATTTTTTCATTCTTTTCCACCGTAAACAAAATTATTAGCCTTTTTAATTATTCGAATATTTATATTTTTGCTAATTATAAAGAATAAATGAATACTAAAAAAAAAGAAAGAAGGATGACCTCCATTAATAGGGCTTTGCAACCTTATTTTTATAATAATTATTGATCGATATTCATACATTTATCCACTAGATGGCAGCATGAACGATAAGAAAATCGTACAGGAAAGCGAAAATATTGCACTATTTCACCCTGACGCTTTCAGAATCTTTCGGTCTC